>NW_020175047.1:2146152-2203910 GCF_003031525.2 Neophocaena asiaeorientalis asiaeorientalis
GTAAAAAAAAAAAAAAAAAAAAAGAAGTACGTCAATCTGTTGGTTTCCATGAGATTTGGACAGAGGCAAACAACACGGCAGAAAGGAGTCCAGGAAGGTACAGCTTTCGCTTCTTTCCTTCTGAGGAGGAAATTACTTCCTACAGCTAGCTGATCGAGTTAGCGCTCACTCTGCTTGGAGCCAGGACCTGGAGCATACCCCGATGTGGACCAAAACACAGCTTCAGGTAATTATTAACAGGAATAGGAAACTAGAGATAACCGCCCCAAGTTACGCAAATACAACTGCCATGCTTTCTGCATTTGTCTGTCCTGCGGGTGGGATGTACAGCTCTTTCCATAACGATCCAGTCTTTTCTTTTCCTCCTTCTCCCACACCACCAACAGGCATGCCAAATGCAAATCTGCTCACATTCTGATCCCATTCCGGCAAAACGCAGGGACTACCACCATACCGAGTCTCACAATAATCTCCACAATGACAATTATTCAGAGTCCCTCAGTTCTGTTCACACAAAAGATTACAATTTGAATCTTGCCTTGCATAGGTTCAGCTCTGTCGGAGCTGGTTACCAGGCAAACAGTCTGTTTTAGAATTTACCGATTGCTGGGGAGGGTAAGCTGGGGGGTGGGGATAGACAAACCGCCCTGTACATACCTCCTTTTGGCAGCTAGGAAAAACAATTTCGTGACAAAGAGACTTGTTCTTTTCAAAGCTCACCCAACAGATGAAACTGACAGAATGAAACCAGAGAAACTTTAGCAACCAAAGAAAGCAGCCTTCCAAGGATCAAGGTGAATAATTGATTTGTCGGCTTTTGTTTCATCTTTTAAGATATTTTGCTCATTTAATAGAATTGTGGAATTTGTCAGAAGCCCAAACACTGACACACACTTCTGACAGCAAGTGCATATTCCAAACTACAGATTCATTTGCCAAGCTTATTCAACAACGATTAGCTGCAAAGCCAGGGAACTTACCGAGCACAAAATTATTGGAACAAAGCAGGGAGGAGGCAGGAGGCACCAAAGGCAGCTTCTCCGTCTCCTTGGTGCCAGGTTCTCCTGTCTGCCGTCCAGTTCACACTTGCCTTTATAACTAAGACTCCGGCAGAACTCACTAGCAAAACCTGATGAATTATAAAACAGCCCCTCCTAGGCTCTCATACTTTACATCACAGGGGGTGACCATGCAGCGTCTTCTCTCCCTGGGTACATATATTTCCTTGTAACTCATCCTGATAAATATATCAGCCTGAGAAGCGGTGACAGTAATCGGTGTTTGGGATGTACCAGCATTAACCAATAAGACGCTTTCCCACCATCAGTACCGCACCCCATCCTCCACTTGTGTTCCCCCACACCTTGTTAAGGTGGATCCACCCAACCCAGTGGGGGGTAGGCAAAGATGGCAAAACGTGGATGAAAGCCCCTGAGTCTCCAACGCACACATAGCAAGGCATACTACTCAGGTTTAATTCTCATTAATAATTCTGTAAAGATCAGCCCTCATATTTGCATAGCCTGTCACAGTGTACCAAACACTTCACTCTCCCTGAGCCCCTCAGCAACCAGGAAAGGTTCAGCAGTGCTACAGTATAAATGAGCCACCCGAGAAGTTAAGTGACTTTGTCCAATGCTCACAGAAATGGAGGATGCAAGGAGCCCTAGAGGTTCGGGAGTTCAACCCGCTAGCTGTGCAGATGAGGAACCCGTAGCAAGAGAGAGAAAATGACCTGCACAGGTCACAGTTTCCAAATACGATTTGAGCTTGACCCCAAACCCCAGGTCTTCTGATGTCAAAACAGTGTCTTTCTATCCTATCCTACTGTGCTACGTCTAGAGCAAGGAAGCCCTGAAAATAGAGAGACATGCAGATATCAGGAACAGTACCATTGATTGGCCAGAAATCATTAACAGGCAGGTAGCATGGAGGAGCAGTGCCTGAGCTTTTTGTTTCCTCTCTGACAAGGTCAATATAACCTCTTTAGGTTCACTGAATATCAACACTAGAAATCATGTTTTTGATGATAATAGCTATTACTGGGCACTTCTCATATGCCAGGCAGTGTTTTAGGTGCTCAGCCTCATTTAGTCTTTAATCTTCAAAACATTCCTACGACGTAGGTATTATCATAAACAACATATTGCAGATGAAAAAACTGAGATTCATAGAGGTTAACACATCCAAGTAGGATCCCAGCTGCTAAGTGGCAGGGCTGGAATCAACTCCAGGCAACCTGGTTTTAGAGCCCACACTCTTAAACGTATCATCCTATCCCAAGCAGTGTTTCACATTCAACTGTAGGGGCAGACGAGCGATGCAAGCAGATTTATTTACTATGGCCTTTAGTAGAAATTATAGGAAGAGCACAGGTTTAGGAACCAAACAGCCTTGTGTTTAAACCCTAGCCTTGTCACTGATTTACAGTAACATGGGTTGCTTTATCTATAAAATGGGCATAATAATTTTTACCTTGCAAGATTAAGTACATCAAGAAAATGTAGTGCCTGGTTTATAATGCATACTCCCAAAACTATTGGCTATTATTCTTACCACACTTCTTTTTGGAAAATGGATTTCTGCCTCACCTTCTCCTTAAAGTGTCTTTTTCCATGTCAACTACTATTTGCCAAGGATTCTGTTAAGACTGAATCTGCCAGCCGGTGAAAAAAGGGAAACAACCGCAGAGAGGTCTATCACCCAGACTGAAGAACATCACCAGGAATATGGGGACTTGCCGAAAGCCAGAGAATGGCAGGCCCAGGGGCTCTGCTCTAGGCTGCCTGTTCAGGTCCCCAGCTCTCTACTTCACTTCTGCTGTTAGTCAAATGAACTCACCAGCCCAGGAAAGCATACTTAACAGCTTACTGGCTATCCACAGTGAGACTAGCTTGGCTTCATCTGTTTCAAACAAGCGCCTGCCACATAACAACAATGAAATTTTGCACACAGCTGCCTACTGCCACTAAGTCAAGGTGTGCCAAGCAAGGAAACAGGTACTCTGTCTCAAAAGTTCCACCGCAAACTCCTGTCCTAACTCAACATAAAACAGGATTTGGCCACCTGACAGGTTCCAACCAGGTGAATTCATACATATAAGAGACTGCTATCTCCAAGGTATGCAATCAATGTTCCTTGAGAGACATCAGCAGTAGCCCTCTGTGGGACAAGGTGATGCTATAATTTTCCAGGCTATGCAGGATTAAGTATGAGAGACTTTCTTAGCTCTGTGTTTCTAGAGAATGACTGAGTGGGCAACTTAATTTGCTCACATAGGGACTACTTTCTCCTTGTTTATTTTTTCCTCTAAGCATCTTACTAGGGGATACGTAGATGAGGTGCCCCCTCTTTCATGACCGTAACACTAGACACTGTAGAAGCAGAGGTATGCAACATAATTAGAGGGTCAGGGGAAGAGGGACTTGGGTTTCTAAACTGGTAAGAAAAGCCAGGTGTAAACACTGTGTGTAGCAAAGAGTAAATAATAAATAACTGATTACAAGATAAAGGGTTACTTCCAATATCAGTATGTGGGTTATCCACGTATGGCTTGATGTGGCTTGGTCTACTCTAAGTCCTTCCATGACTTCCAGCTTCTTGGTCTACCATCATCCCCCAAAATCCCCTTCAGAGCCATTCTCCCCCTGCTGCCTGGCTATTCCACCATTATGAAACACCCCATGAAAAATTATTGTGGATGAGTCTTCATATCGTTTTTGTATTGTAACACACTGTTCTGTCCCCATCAAGGATCATCATAACACATATTCTGTCATAATTACCACCTCACGCCACCAATTGCTCCCAGACGTAATGAACTATGTGGAGCCTGGAAGCTGCACCAGTACTTTGCTTATATTAGTGACAGTGCTGGTATTTACTGACACTTATTATGGGCTGGCAATGTGTTAAAACTTTACTTGCATCTCTCAGTCAACCCTCACAATATTTTTTTTAATAGATTTATTTATTTGTGGGCTGTCTCTAGTTGCGGCGAGCGGGGCTACTCTTCGTTGCGGTGTGCAGGCTTCTCACTGCGGTGGCTTCTCTTGTTGCGGAGCACGGGCTCCAGGCGCGTGGGCTTCAGTAGTTGTGGCTCGTGGGCTGTAGAGCACAGGCTCAGTAGTTGTGGCGCACGGGCTTAGTTGCTCCGCGGCATGTGGGATCTTCCCGGACCAGGGCTCAAACCCTGCACCGTGCCCCCTGCACTGGCAGGCAGGTTCTTAACCACTGCCCCACCAGGGAAGCCCTCAACCCTCACGACATTTTGAAGTGAGCTGTACTATTATCTCTACTTTGTAGATGAGGACTCGGTGACTAGAGAGGTTAGCTGACTGGCACAATCAGAAAAATGACTGAAGTTCTAAGGCTGCAGAGCCCACTCTCTTAACTATTATATTCACTGCTTCTAAGAAATTGAGATAACAGAGAACAAAAAATGTAAGTGTCCACTCTCGGTGTTTTTACCTCTTCACATCCCATTCTCGCCTTAACTGACTTCAGTCAGGTTTCACCTTCACCATTCCACTAGAGTTGCTTTTATTAAGGTAAATAATGACATGTTCACCAACAAAAGCAATGGCCAGACTGGAGTCCTCAGTTTACTCAATCTCTCCACAGCTCTCTGACACAATGACTTATATCTTCCTTGAGTCAACCACTTTTAAAACTTGGTTCCTGAGACCCCCCTGGTTTCCCTACCTCACTAATTCATCCTTCTCAGTCTCCTTTGCTGAGTCCTTCTCCACTTCCTGATCTTTCAAGTTTCTTGTGTCCCAGGGCTCATCATTAGACCTTTCTCATTATACTCACTCTATAGGCCACAACAACCAGTATCAAGGCTTACATGCCATCTATGGATTAAAGACTACCACATGTAGATCTCTAGTCCCAGCCTGTGCCCTGAATGCCAGACTTTCATATCCAGCTGCATCCCACATCTGAGCATCTCCATTTGACCGTCAAAACTAAACCTGTGGTCCCCACACCCTTCCCATATTTACTGTACTCCTGATATATACCATTTCAAAAAATGGCATAATTGTTCACCACGTTGCTCTGGTCAAAAACCTGGGAGTCATTCTTGGCTCTTTTAAAAAAAAATCTTACATCCCACATCTTATTCATCGCAACTGCTGTTAATTCTGTCTTCAAAATAATCCCCAATCTTTTCTCCATCTCCACCTCTGCTCCCCACTCTATATCACTGTAATCTCTCACATGGATTTCTGCCCTCACCTAATTGGTTTCCTTCCTTTGACTATTGCCTTGCTACAAATCACTGACTACATAGCAAGCAGGTTCTCTTAAAACAAAAATCAGACCCCGTCACTCCCTACTCAGTTCCATTCTGTGGCTCCCCTTTCACTTAGGATTTACTCCTTCACTACAGTCAGGATTCTGCTCACATGTCTCCTCATGCAAGATATAACCCCCTGACATCCTGTGTAGAACATCATCTTCTATCCCTCCATTATTCTCTACTCTCTTAATGGACTTTGTTTTTATTTATAATACTTATCTCTACTTAAATTTATATTATATATTTATTTGTTTATTTTATTAACTTTTGCTTCCCTCCACTGGAATGTAAAACCAGGGGCCTTGTCTAGTTCATTCATGGCTGAGTCTCCAGCACTAAAACAGAGTCAGCCACATAACACATATTTTAAATATTTATTAAGTAAATGTGTTCAAAGTCACATCTTCACTACTTTTTTTTTTAAGATTTATTTATTCATTTTATATTTTATTATTGCTGCGTTGGGTCTTTGTTGCTGCACACAGGCTTTCTCTAGTTGCGGCGAGTGGGGGCTACTCTTCGTTGCAGTGTGTGGGCTTCACGTCGCGGTGGCTTCTCTTGTTGCAGAGCACGGGCTCTAGGTGCGCGGGCTTCAACAGTTGTAGCACACGGGCTTCAGTAGTTGTGGCTCACGGGTTCTAGAGCGCAGGCTCAGTAGTTGTGGTGCACAACTTAGTTGCTCTACAACATGTGGGATCTTCCCGGACCAGGGCTTGAACCCGTGGTCCCCTGCACTGGCAGGCGGATTCTTAACCACTGCACCACCAGGGAAGTCCTTCACTACTTCTTAGTTATATATCCTTGCATAAATTACTTACTGTCCCTAAGTCATAAATTCCTCAAAGGGCCACCAGGGAAGCCCTTTACTGTAGTTTTAATGTATTCAACCTCTCCTGAATGACTCTGATACAAGAATTCCATGAGTTTGGTTAATGTTATGGGTTAACCTGTATTTCCCCCCCACAAACTCATATGTTGAAGTCTTAACCCCCCAATACCTCAGAATGTGACCTTATTTGGAAACAGAATTGTCTCAGGTGTCATTAGTTAAGAAGTCGTACTGGAGTACGGTGGGTCCCTAATCCAATGTGACTGACTGGTGTCCTTATAAAAGGGGGTCATTGGGACACAGATATGCAACAGGGAGAAAGGCATGAAAAGACTGGAGATATGTTGCCAAAAGCCAAGGAACTACCAGAAGCTAGGAGAGAGGTCTGAAACATCATTCCCTAGCACCATCAGATGTAGCATGGCCCTGCAGACACTTGGATTTCAGACTTCTGGGCTCCATAACTGTGAGACAAAAAATTTCTGGTGTTCTAAGCAACCTAGTTTGTGGTACTTTGTTATGGCAACCCTAGGAGATTAATACAGTCAGATATCATCCTCATCTGACACATGAAGAAATTGCAGCTCAGAAAAGTTGAATAACTTGTCCCAAGTTTCACAGCTAGTAATCAAGTAGGGCCTGGATTTAAATTGAGAGCCGTGTGACTTTAAAGCCTGCTCATAGCAGTAGCAGTGGTTCTTAGAGGCTGGTCCCCAACCCTTGTTGGTCTAGAAAGAATGAGAAAAGTAAATAGAATGCAGTGATTTTTCATCAAGATAAAATGACCTTTCTTTATTATGAGATTATGTCTTTTCTACTCTTTGTTTTTTCTTATTGTTTTTGCTATTAAAAGTTGTCTTTTTATTTCTGAAATGATGATGAAAATAGATCGTGGGTTTTTTGTCTTTTTTTTTAATGTCCTTCATTTTATTGGCAAGATAAACATTTGGCAACTCTGTTGGCCTATAAAAATTTGTTCTGAAGTGTTTCTGGTCTATGAAATGTAAAAATCTGGGAACAACTGTTCAAATGCTGTCCTTTTTCAGCAAGCAAGAAAACCCTTCATATGTAGCCATATTTGGTGGCAGGAAGAAGAAAGCTTTTCTCTCAATCAGCTGAAAAGGTCCCTCCCTGCTCATATATAAACTGTCTGTGCTAATGGTCATAAACTCTCATCTATTACCAACAAATTAATTTGGTATAATGCTATGCAACAAATTTGTGTAAGAATTTAACAATATTCATTCATAACTGAATTCAACAAAATTCAGACTTTTTCTTAGTCTTGCCCTCTCCTTCTTCCTTCTTTCTTAGTGAAGATTTTCTATTTCACTAAATTCTTGACTTGCTTTTGACTTGATCCATTTTCTTTTGGGTTCAGGACCTGTGGATTTGTGCAAACGTCTGAGGATTAAATGAGATCACCTCGGTTAAATATCTGGAATATTGCAAAAGCTTTCAGTAAATGCTAGTTCCCTTTAAAGAAAGAGGTAAAGCTTTATGCATCCAGGAGGGAAATAGCTTTAGGACCAAAGGAGATTTAGAGCAACTGAATGACTTGGCAAGATGGGCCAACATGAAGAATGTTAATGAACTCTATCCTTTTGTTGAGCTTTCAGTGATCATGAGAGAGTTTACAGAAATTGTGGTCATCTATTTTTATGAACTCATGTTCATGACTATGTGTGGGCTTATATATATGCTCATATAAACACACATAGAGAGAAAATGGAATATACTGATAAATCATATACATCACTAATATAAATCTGATTGGTGTGAGAGTAGGTACCCTCTTCAGAAGGAGAAACCCAGAAAGAAAAAGCCGTCATACATATAAAAGTTTACTTCCTTTTTTTTACCATTATCTGGTCTCCTATAATCTAATTCATGTCCACCAATTTGCCCTATCCTGGGAAACCTTAATAAAGACTTCAACCCATCTCTTTGCCGAAGTTATCTCATACTGCAAATCAATGATGGAGGAATTTCTTCATTCCATAAATATTCATGGAGAGTCTGTTATGTCTCAGGCACCTTATTACCATGTTGGATGGCAGGAGGTCAATACAATCAAGGTCAGATTTTCTGTCCCCTAAGGGGCTTTCAGTCCAGGGAGTAACAAGCAGATAACAACTAACTACACAGCTAGCATATTTTATAAGGACTCATTAGGGTGCTATAGATACCTAGAGGAAGGGCATCTCACCTAGTCTGGGAGGTGAAGTCAAGAAGGCTCCCTGGAGGAGGTGAAGTCTAAGCTGAGTCTTGATGGATGACTGACTAGGAGATATCTAATTAAGAAGATTTCTAATCAGAGTGAGAAGCATGTGATGTGCAGAGGTCAGCGGGTAAGGGGTTGATCATGGATCTCTGGGGGAGTGGAATTTTATCCATTTACCACTCAATAAACTAAGTACACGTGATGGAAAAAAGACTAACTTCAAGTTTAGGAATACCAGAGAATAATCATTCCTTTCTCATGAACTTCTTCAATGCAATGAAGGTTGAAGTGATAAATGTCATGCTTTATAGTTAGACAGTCCTGATTCATTCAAGCTGACCTTTACGAGTTGCTTATCTTCTCTGAATTGAACTTGGTTCCTCATCTATAAAATGGAGATAACTGTACTTAACATACAGCTGTTATAAGTGTTATTCTGAAATTTAAAATGTGAAATATCTTGCTTCCCACCTGCCACAAAATAAGACACCAGAGTAACTGTTAATTCATGTTCTAAAAACAGTTGCCTCGTTCTGAATAAGAACCTACATCACTCATACCAAATCCTTCTCAACCAGTTTTCTCAAAACCTTGTCAACATCATTTAAAGAAAATATAAGCACACCTTCCATTATCTGAATATTTATAAATTGTAGGGTGTACAACCATATTACTATGGCACAGTGTGTACATTATAAATCCTATACCAAAACAGAAATTTAAAGGCTGAGATGAAAAGTTACTAGAAAGACAAAGACTATCATCTTGCGTACTCTTAGGATGCATATACCCACTTTGGAGAAGAACATGAGCTCCTAGACAGAAAAGACCTAAACTCATTTATTCATGTAGCACCTAGCAGCACAGACCAAGTACAGTCAGCCCTTTGTATCTGTGGGTTCCACATCCATGACTCAACCAACGGTGGATCGAAAATATTTGAAAAAAAAAGTTCCAGAAAAGTTCCAAAAAGCAAGACTAGAAATTACCACACCAGCAACTATTTACATAGCATTTACCTTGTATTTACAACTATTTACATAGCATTTACATTGTATTAGGTATTATAAGTAATCTAGAGATGGTTTAAAGTATATGGGAGAATGTGCATAGGTTATATGCAAGTATTGGGTTGGCCAAAAGTTTTGTTCAGGTTCTTCCATAAGATGTTATTTTATATAGTTTTTATAAGATATCATTTTATATAAGTGACTTGAGCATACTCGAATTTTGGTATCCACAGGAGTCCTGAACCCAATCCCCCAACCAACCAACAACTATACTAAAAAATGTCTACAAATTGAAGAGACAATACTGGGATATTAGGAAAAAAATTACAAAACTGGTGGCCTCAAAATGTCACTACCTGTCCAAACCAGGTTTTATAGTTTTAATTTTAATATATATTTTAATAATAATAAAAGCTTAATATAGTAGAAATGTTAAGTAACCAAAATGTAACTGTCTCCCCTTCCAGATGTTTGCGGCAAGTAGCTAATATATTTTTTTTTAGTTTTAATATTTTTTTACTTAAGTATAGTTGATAATATATTTCTTTTTTACAGAGCAAATAGTAATAACAACCATTTGCCGAGTACTTATAACAGGCAGACACTATGCTAATCACTTTACATGTTTTTTCTTATTTGGTCCTTGCAGTAATCATGGCACTGCACTGCATCTCTCTAGAGGACACTGAACATATTTTAGTGTATGTTAGGGGCCTATAAATCATGGCCTGCAGATCAAATCTGGCCCACTGTTTGATTCTGTAGAGTCTATAAGCCAAGAATGATTTTTACATTTATAATTGGTAGAAAAAAAATCAAAGGAAGAAAAATGCTTTGTAGCACATGAAAATTATATAATATTCAAATTTCAGTGCCCATAAATGAAGTTTTATTGGAACACAGCCATACCCATTCATTTATGTATTATCTATAGCTGCTTTTGCACGACAACAGCAGACTTGATTAGTTGCAGCAGAGAACAAATGGCCCATAAAACCTAATATATTTAGTGTCTGACCCATTACAGGTTATAATATGCTGACCCCCAGTGTATGTGAATGGAGCCCCCTGGAATTATGCAGGTTGGGAGTACAGGATTGTAAGTCACGGTCCAGGTAACAATCCTATATGGAAATGGAGGCTCAGAGAGATTAAGTCATTTGTCCACGCTATTAGGAAATGGCAGAACCAGAGGCTTTTAGGGCAGATTTTTAAGGCTGAAATGAGCCCCTGATTCTACATAGAGTTCAGACCCTTTTTTTCTGATGGTCTCTTCTGGCTATATGATTATGAGCCACTGCCAATACAACTTCCCAACTGTCTCCCCGGTCTTCTCTGTGCTCTCATGCCCAGATTTCAATATCTTTATGGCTAACGACAGGGTAGAGTGGGGAATGGGTCAATGGAACAAAAGCACAATTCACTCCTTCATAGCTACCTTCATGAGTCTCTCAAAGGCACTCTTGGCCTCTGAGTCTTGAGACTTTGCCGTCTCTGGCTGAGCTGAAAGTGATGAAAAGGACATGTGATGGAATGCTGGAAACCTCATTACTGGCTCTTTGCCTACAGAAACTCAGCCAGCTTATCTTCTTTCCCAAGGAACTTCAAACTTACACTGGCTCAGCTGGTTCTTTCCAGGTGCCTTTAACAAACTGTTCTGCCCAGATGAGATCAGAAGTCAACAGACCAGAATCTGCATATACTTTTCTATCCTGGAGCATATGTCCCTTTTTCCTAACCCTCATTGTTAGAAATCCTCCTAGGATCTCAGCCACTCCTGGGTTATAATCTGGATACTGTAAAACACCAAGTCACAATAATTTCTTCCCGGACAGTATCCCGGAGAGCCAGATACATTAACATAATTTCTGTGGCTGCCCAATTACAGCCAGAATTTCACTTCTAAGCAAGAACAACTAACACTGGCAAGGCATCAACTATGTAAAGTTGTGGGAACAGCTTTCACATAGGCTAATCTCATTCAATCATCCCAGCAAACAGATTCATTATTCCCATTTTATAGATAAAGACACTAAGACTCAAGAGGAATTAAGCAGTGCCTACTTTGTATGCACCTGGTAAGTGGTAGGTCTGGGCTTTAAACCTTGATATCTCTGACTTCTAAGTGCATGTCACTTTAGTAAAGGAGCCCTCCATGAAAAAGTTAGGTTTTTTTGCCATGATATTCATTTAAAAGCAAGCAAACAAATACCCGTTCCACCTCTTTCCCAAAATCTCTTTCCCAAATCATGGTGTGATTATTCTTTATAATTGGGACACAGCACAGTATGATAGACTTCAGTGAGAGGCACGGTTTAAATTTACTGGCAAGTCATTTAAGCAACTGGATCCTCTGTAAATCTGTAAAATGGGAATAACAACCTGTCTACCTTGTACGGTTGTTGTGAGGATTATATAAAAGAATATAAGCATTCTATTATATATGAAATGTTCAGAATAGGCAAATCCATCCATACAGAAAAGAGACTGGTGGTTGCGTAGGGTTGCAGTGGGGGCGGGGAGATGCGAGGAAATGGGGAGTGATTGTTAATGGGTATGGGGTTTGGGAGGCGATAATGAAAATGTTCTAAAATTGATGGTGGTGATGGTGTCACGATTCTGTGAATATACCGAAAACCAATGAATTGTATACTTCAAATGGGTGAAAAACATAGTATATGAATTTAAAAATAATGTAGATAAAGTGCTTATTAGCACAAGACCTGACACAAAGTAAATGCTTTATAAATGTTAGTTGGTCATAATTGTTCCGAGGCAGAAACTGGTTGGTTCACCCAACTCATTTCCTCTTCTGGAGCACAAAACTAGACTCCACCCTAGAAATTAGGTGCGGCCATCTGTCTGAGCTCTGGCCAAGGGAATGTGAGTCCTGGCCAATGAAATGGAATGGGCCTGGCCTATAACAACATTTCCCCAGCAAGCCTTCAACTTCTCTTTCCCTCCCACCAGCTTGATGCAAATGAATCCTTTGACCTTGGAAGCCACACGTTGAAAATGGAGGGGCCACAGCATGGAAAAAGTCCCTGAATCATTGCCTAGAGCACAGTTAACACAAGTTTTGAACTTCATGAGAAAGAAAATAAACTTCTATTGTGTTTAAACCATTATTCATTTTAAGAGTTGACTGTAACAAGAGCTTGTATTATTGTAACCAGTGCATTATTGTTACATGTACTCTTCCAAATTGTCTGAAATAAATTGACTATGGATTGGCTGACCGTGTTGGGTCTGGGGTCCTGAGGGCACACAGGAAAGGCTGTCTGGCAAAAACATCCATGCCTTTAATACTGTCAAACAATCACTGGACAATCTGGAGAAGGGTACATAGCTTCTAATTAGCTTTTCCAACTTGGGGAAGCTGAGTCCTTGTTCTGCCCTCCAGTCCCTTCGTGAACAGCAGACAACATGCAATCAGACCATGAGCGGCAGGAGGGTGTGGAGAAAACTCAGGCTGCCCTGAGCCTGCCACTCTGCACTGCTCTCCTGCTCTCCTTCATGGAAGACATGTACCCCACCCTCTTCTCCTTTAATAGAAGAGAAAAACAATACAAATCAAAGATATGACCCAAAGCAGATCATGTACCACCCTTGCACAGTGCTTTTTTTTTTTTTTTTTTTTTTGCGGTACGCAGGCCTCTCACTGTTGTGGCCTCTCCCGTCGTGGAGCACAGGCTCCGGACACGCAGGCTCAGCGGCCATGGCTCACGGGCCCAGCCGCTCTGCAGCATGTGGGATCTTCCTGGACCAGGGCACGAACCCGTGTCCCCTGCATCGGCAGGCGGACTCTCAACCACTGCGCCACCAGGGAAGCCCCACAGTGCTTTTTAAAGCAGTATTCTTCACGCTTTAAATGTGGAAGGCAGAGAGCTTTTGGCTCTCCTGGTGAATAACGCCAAAATATTTGATTGCTATTGTCTCTCATTCAGAAGATTCGCTGTCAGAAGGAAGAGCTCTGAGTCATGCCTTAGAAAAGGTGAACAGAGGATATGCACCCACAACCAAAGGTGGCAGAGTGAAGAGAGGACACTCACTGGGGCAAGGGGCTCTCAGGTTTACGAGCCCCTTCCCTCTGTCAGATGGGGCCAACAATGCCTTTCCAGGCACACAGTGAGGACCAGTGGCAATGAAAGTGAAAGCGCATTCAGATCTTATAAAACTAGGTGATGATTCCCAAGTATTTACCGTGAAGTCCTTTTGCATAGCTTGTTTAATCTTCTCAACAAGCTTTAACAAGCTTGTTACATGAGTAATAAGCTCCACTTATGAGATAAGGAAACTGAGGCTCAGAGAGGTTAACATAGCATTCCCATGATCACCCATGTGGTGATGTGGTGAGCAGCAGAGCCCAGACTCTAACGGGGACCTGATAGACACCGAGAGCCCACATCTCTAATCACCATACCTTTCCTGACTCTGAACAAATGTATTATCAAGGTGAATGGCTCTTTTACTGGAGAATCCAGGATGCCCAAAGCCAAAAGGCCGACCCCTGCTTATTGCATAGGCAAAATGTTCATAAGGCTGCTTGCATTCAGGCATATGAAGTGCCTAAGAGAATAATGAAACAGATGGGAAAAGGAAGAACAAAGGCCATTGTCCTGGGCCCCAGAGACTAGCCTGCCTAAACATGATTCAAAAAGTTTTCCATGAACTCAGACCTCACAGATGTTGAATATCAGATCACTGCAGGTAGAAATGTGAACTTCCAGTTATAAAGCATGTCTTCTTGCTAAAAATCGCTTCCCTCCCCCAGGACAAACTCATAAAGAAAGAAAAGAATCTGAATTCCTCTCTGCTTCCTGTTTGCCAGGAGGTTTCTTTTTCCCTTCAACTGCAAGGTCCCATTGTTTCTCTCATTTCTTCTTAGCATGCTCTATTTAAACCAGATGGAGCAGTAGCATTTTGAAGCTAGTTCTGAAGCCCAGGGGACAGCATCATAAATAAATAAACAAATGAACAATTCAGCAATTGGTAGGTCAGGCAGGAATGAGTTTAACAACTGAACTGGAAAAGTAGCTGAAAATCTACTCCTTGATGAAAGATCTGAATGTGCCCCAAGTCCTCTCCACTCAACAGGTAACCACACTGCCTTCTTTCAGTGAATCAGGGGCTAGAGAGCATGCAGCAGTGGGGAGGCAGTTACAGAGGGCTCCACAAAAACATTGTGAGCCTCTGGCCACTCTGCGTTACCAACATGCTGACACAGTATCCCACGGCTGCTGTGAAATATTCATTCACCGCCTATAAAAGCAAGACATTTTCAAGTGCTGCTTTTCTTTAAATACACTCTCCTTCAAGTCTTACATAATCCAACTATCATCCCATGTGAGGCTTAATTTAAAGGAAACCATACGTTGAGTTAATTCACTGTGAAGGGTTATGGAAGTTATATTTATTTCAGAGAGTCAGCAGCTGTGTAACAGGGTGTCTAATATATGCCTAACCTACTGCCAGGTTCTGGAACACAAATATGAATAGGATCCAGTCTCTATCCTTAAAAAGTTCACGGCCTCCTCAGAGACAGAAGTGTTCAAAAAGTAAGCGAAAGAAGTGTTACAGGTATTAAGGTAGAAAAAAGTGTATGAAGTGTTTAGTCATCAGCTCTAATGAGGGAAGAAGTATGTATGGGGAGGTGCAGAGGACAGGGATTATGGTTCGATAAAAGAGAGACCCATCTGTCCACCAAGAAGACCCTAGAAGCTGCTATTTACCAAGGAGACAAGGTGAAACAGTGGTAGAGAAAGCAGGAAGAATAAGGGCAGCCGTGCACAGTGTCATGAAACAATTAAAGATTAGGGGTCACTGGAGACACTTGAACCTGGCTGGGAAATGGGCTCTGAGGGAGAGAAATGAGAGGCAGGCCTGGGGGTTGGGGCAGAGCCTTTGCTGCCCTGTGGGTCATGTGAAGGAGTGTAGACTCTAGACTTAAACAACAGAGTAAGCATGATCAGATTTGCACTTTAGAAGATCACTGTGGCAACCACGTGAAAGACAAGCTGGCGATGTAGAGGATGGCAGTGGAGAGAACAGTCAGGAGCCTAGAGCAGCAGTCCAGGTGGAAGGGATAGGGCCTGATCTCAGGCAGCAGCAGTGGGGATGTAAAGAAAGGGAAAGAGGGCAGATGCCAAGAAGGTAGAAATCTGGGCTGGAAATAATGAAATCTGGATTCTAGTTGCAGTGTCACTACAATCTCTCTAGGGACCTTACACAAGTCCTTCCTTTTCAGGACCCTGTTTACCAACCTGTCAGGTGAGAGGGAGACATTTTTGTGGCTGTAGGAGAAGGCACCTTATTCGTGTGTTTGGTTATCATTTATTCATTGGGTAAAGTCAGTCAGGGAAGACACTCATTCCTTGATTCAAATTTGGGGTCTTGCTATGAAAAAGCAAAGTGGTAGCACAATGAACTCAAACAAGGGAAAGATGAGACTTGAAATCCGTAAGCACTTGCTGATCACGAATTAGGTGCAAAATGTGCATCACCATGTGCTATAGATAAGATGTAAATGGAAATGATGAAGACATGGTCTCTGCTCTTTGGGAGGGAAATGAAGCAGCCTGTGATTAATTCAATTCAACAAATACTGACTGAATGCCTATGTGCAGAGGATTATGCCTATATATAGAGGAATAAGACACAGTACCTGACATGGAACTCACAGTCACAAGTGGAAGAAGTGCTATTGCTATTAGACAGTTGCAAAGCACTGTGGAAGCCCAGAGAAGAGAATCTGTACTAAGTCCATCTTTGATCTTTGACACAGAAAACAGAAGTATGAATGCCCCTTTCTATGATCCAAGACTGCTAATAACTCCCTTCATGAAAGCAGATGAAACAAGAAGTCATTCGCTTTAAATAAATAAGATCTTTCCACAGGTGAGGTCCTATGTGAGGTGTTCCATATGAGAGCAATAAGACACGCTCTTTGCCCTCAAAGAAATTACAGATCAGTGTACATAACATTTTGTATTGTAGGAGGAGGAAGCAGAATGTTGGATTCTACTCTTTCAAGCAATCCAAAATGCCTTGAATAGCACCTAGCATACAGTAGGTGCTCAGTAAAGGTTCAACTAAAGTGAACAATATCAAATTTGCTACTTAAAGAAAGAAAATGAAGTTGACTCTAAAATAACACATACTTGACATTTAATTATCTAAAGAATTCACTTAGGAAAAATTACTTTTATGTAAGAACTCACGAGTAATTAATCAAACCACATGCAACTGGCTTGTTGTAATACTAATTCAAACAGGTCTACATTCTCAAAGTGTTGGGAAGCAGATTGGCATCTAATTTGTTTTAAGAGGCTTTGACTGACCACACTTGGTGCTTTCAGCCAGGATGAGTTCAGTTTCTGAAGCTCTCAAAAAATTGAGAGAAATTAACTCCTAAGCCCTTAAATAAAATAAGTGGTTTCTAAATATCTAATCTGGAAAGACCATACTTGGGAATGGTCTTGTTTAGAAAGAAATGGTGTGTATTAGGGGTATGGAAGGAGAATTCCACCAGTAGCCTGGCTAAGAAAAGTTGGTGACTTGACAAATGAGATAACATATGTAAAAAGCTTTGAAAAAAAGTAAAGGTGCTAACAGTGCAGGTGGGATTAAAAAAGAACATGCACCACACTGTGATATTTTTTTCCTAAACAGAGAGACACAGAACACTGAGATCCATCTGGAGAAAATTACGACATGTAATTTAAAATCTCTGACCAGTAAGAAATGATTCTAAAGGGCTCACAATAGGCTTGGCTCATGGACTCTGCACTCTCCTATAGGTGCAGAGGTGGCCACCCTGTTGCTTACCATTGGGGAGAGAAAGCTATGGTGAAGCACAGTGATTTCACCTAAGGGCTTTTGGTCACTTTTCGCTTGGGTTGACATCTGGCTTCTGCCACTTACTAAGCTGTTAAGACCTTGGACAAGGGACTTCCCTGGTGGCACAGTGGTTAAGACTCTGCACTTCCAATGCAGGGGGCCCGGATTTGATCCCTGGTGAGGGAACTAGACCCCACATGCATGCTGCAACTAAGAGTTCACATACCAAAACTAAGGAGCCTGCGAGCTACAACTAAGGAGCCTGCTGGCCACAACTAAGGAGCTGGCGAGCTGCAACTAAGGAACCCACCTGCTACAACTAAGACCCGGCACAACCAAATAATAAAAATAAATAAATAAAGACCTTGGACAAGTCACTTAACTTCACTTAAGCCTCAATCCCCATCTGTAAATGAAAACAATAATGCCTATCACATAGGGCTGTTATGGAGAGTACATGAGATAATAGATGTAAACAGCTTAGTACAGTGGCTGGTATATAACAAGAATGGTAACTTTTATTAGTATTATAATTTTATATTATAGTTAACTATTAGTATTATAATTAGAATTACTGAAAGGGAAATTTTCTTTCCAAAATTGGCTAAAAAATGTGTTTCAAACATTTCTGAGACTGAAATAAAATATATGGGTGATGAATTTGCAGAAATGAGAGTAGGCATTTCATTTTAATATAATTGTAATGTACTGAAGAACACAGCAGAATCTTGTGCCAATCACAAACCCCTTTATCACAGTAACATTACTTCATGCATGAACCCGGACGTATGCACAGTGTCTTATTAACTATGTACTTAAATGTGCCATTTGGTAACACGGGTCTCCTCTGAATGCTATTTAATGATATAATACAAAGAACAGCCTAGAAGGACCTTGATTTGAATCTCACCTCTGTCACTCAATGACAATGTGAGCTCTAGCAAAACAAAAACCTTTCTAAGTTACCACATCTATAAAATAAAGATAATCATAGTTTGCATGCCTTTTTTTTTTTTTTTTTTTTTTGCGGTTTGCGGGCCTCTCCCGTTGGGGAGCACAGGCTCTGGACGCGCAGGCTCAGCGGCCATGGCTCACGGGCCCAGCCGCTCCGCGGCATGTGGGATCTTCCCGGACCGGGACACGAACCCGTGTCCCCTGCATCGGCAGGCGGACTCTCAACCACTGCGCCACCAGGGAAGTCCTTGCACGCCTTTTAAAGAATTACATGAGATCATCATCACCACACCACCATCATCACCGCCACCATCATCATCATCATCACCTGATCATCTTTACTGAGTTTTTGCTATGCGCCAAGTTCTAGCAGCCTTTACTAAATTATCTCACCCTCACCCATGTTGCCTTCCAGAAGTGTGATTGTAAAGTCAGGGTCTGCAGCCAAGAGTTCAGAACCAGCCAGATGGGATCAGTTCAGTTGACAGGCAGAGGCTGCTAAATGATGACCAAAAATATCAGTAGCTCTCGCTGCTTTAGAGGATAGCCAGGTCTTTGACAGGTAGGTAGTGGGCTGCAGACAGAGGTCAAGTTGGGCAGGGAAAATAGTTCTGAATGTACACAAACATCAGACACTTTGGGATCTGCAGTCAAACCTCAAGTTTCCAAGGCTTATCACAAATAACTACTCCCAAAGATGTCTAGAGCAGACATCTAAAGGGGCCCCAATAAAGGCAGACATGAGCAGAGGGATACAACCCCAAATATGTCGAACAGGATGAAAAGGTTGAAGAGAAAAAACAAAGCACATCAACTTGCTCCACTCTAAACAGTACTCACAAGACTCAGAGCAGGGCCTTAGGGAGGAAGTATGAAAGGGAGCAGAAGTAGGGGGCTGCTGAACTGGGGAAGCACTGTGGCCTTTATTTCTTTGTCAAATGATCTTCAGATTTCTGTGACCCCTGCGGTCAGAGACAGGTGGCATAGGGGAATTCTATCTTTCTCTTCACTTTAAGAAAGTTATTTAACCTTCTGGGCTCTGGTTTCATCTTGAAAATTGGTATAATAAAATTATGGTACAATTTACATTGGGTTATTATGTACTTGTAAAAAATAGAGAAGCTTTCTATGTACTGACATAAAAAGCTCTCCAAGACACATCAATAAGTAAAAAAAAAAAAAAATAGTGCAGAGGAGAGTGTATAGGATGCTTCCTTTGGTGTGAAAGAAAGGAGGTAAAAGAAAAAAAAATGTGGGCTTCCCTGGTGGCACAGTGGTTAAGAATCTGCCTGCCAATGCAGGGGACACTGGTTCGAGCCCTGGTCCAGGAAGATCCCACATGCCGCGGAGCAACTAAGCCCGTGCGCCACAACTACTGAGCCTGCGCTCTAGAGCCTGTGAGCAACAACTACTGAGCCCGCAACTACTGAGCCCGCGTGCCACAATTACTGAAGCCACATGCCTAGAGCCTGCGCTCTGCAACAAAAGAAGCCACCACGATGCAGCATGTGCACTGCAATGAAGAGTACCCCCCGCTCGCCGCAACTAGAGAAAGCCCGTGCACAGCAATGAAGACCCAACACAGCCAAAAATAAATAAAAATAAAATTAATTAATTAAAATTAAAAAAAAAAACACACAGGAGGGAAAATCCTGAGATTCTTTAAAAAACAAAAAGTGTGTGTGTGTATATAATTTGCTGTATTTGTAAAGGAAGCTCAAAAAAAATACACAAAAAACTAAAAATAGTGGTTAAGTATGTGGATGGGAAAAGGGGAGGAAAAAACTCTTCAACAAGTACTTTAGAAAAATCAAAAATTTAAATTGTTTTAAATAATAAATTGAAGATAGCAATTAGTATATATATCATAACACTTTTAAAAAGTAGATGAACTCATGTATTTAAAGAGCTCAGTGTGACGCCTAACACATAGGAAGCATTAAATACACATTAGTAGGGATTATCATCTCTTTTTGAGAAAGGAGGAGGGAGCTCTTCCTTGGCCTCTACTTTTAGCTCAAAGGTCAAAAGAGTTGGAGACAAGTTGCAGGAGCCTGGTTACTGGGGCTCTCACTGGGGCTTAAGGAGCAGAAAGGCTCCAATGACCTGGCTTCCTCCCTGGTCATCCAGCCCTGTTCCCTGGGGTTCAGGGGAAAAGGCTCACCCAGAAATAAAGATGAAGCTTTTACCCAGGGACTATAACACAGTAGACTAAAGTATGGAAAGACAGAACTACAATTCCAACACAGACCAGATCTGTGCATGACTCCAAGGGTTAGAAATTATTTAAAAACAGGCATGCCTCAGAACAAAACATGAGAAAAGATGAACAGATGTCAATGAAATGTCACTTTCTTCCACTGTGCTGCTAAAAAAGGTTTCTATGTCCTTAAGGCATAAATCTCAGTGGATTAATTGGAAATGCCACAATGGAATGAGAATAAAAGTAAAAAACTGACTCTGAATAGGTCCTTTATACAGTCACAAAATTAATAATCTACATTTCTTTTATTCCCATGTGCACTGAAAAAAGATTTAATCATCAGATACAAAACATAAGAAATTATCATGAATCACAAGTACTCAGGTATCGTAACCTAAACAACTGTTCTAGTGTTGCCTGTTTTACCTAGGGTTACGCTAAGTGGCTGACAAAATAAGGACTCTAAATCTTACTTCCTTTAGGATTAAAACACATAGTATTTGGAACATAAAAAAGTACCATTTTAAGCACTTGTTGGGGAAATAGCACACAACAGGATGTCTTGATTTTGTTAGATGCTTCCTTTAAGTTGGTTCTATAAAAGGAGCAAGAAGGCAGGGGTCCAGGAGATGGTGATGAGGCACCCCCTGTGAAACTGCCATATTGTTAGCTATGGTAGTTAAGAATTCCAGCTCAGAAAGTAGACAGATTTGAGCACAAATCCTAATTCTATCAATCATTAGTTGAATAACTTCAGGCAAGTTACTTAACCTTGCTGAAGTTCAATTTTCCCATCAGTAATATAAATACAACTTCTACCTTACAGGGATGTTTTGGGGATCAAAAGAGATAAAGTATTCAAGACGCTTAGCACAGTGCCTGGCATTTACTAGACAGCAGATGATCAGTAAATGTTAGCCCTTATCATTATCTTTTCATTCATTCATCCATCCACTAAACTATTATTGATGAGGGACCATTTCAGGTCAAGCTTCGGGTTAGGCAAAGGAAATCCAGGAAGAATAAGACAAAGTCCCTGAACACAGGAAGTTCTCAGTGCAGCATGGGGAGAGGAACAAAAGAAGACACTACGGCCTAGGAAATTTTATGATAGAAGTCAGCACTAGGCAACTGAGGCATAAAGAGTAAGCACTACAAGGATGAGGAAGGGGCTTCAAGGAGGAGTTGATGCTTGATATAGGGCTTCAAGCATGTATACATACAAGCCCTTTGGGACAAAGGCAACAGAAAGGCACAGACACTGGTAGGGAGGGGCAAGAAGAAAGGTGTGAACAGGTCCCAGGGAATAAGCCAGGCTGAGGTAAGGTCAGAGAGGGCCAGAAGGTTCATCACCATCACACAGGGCTGAGTATATAAAAAAGTTTCTGTAATTTGGTGTGTTTGACAACTCTTCTTTAATTAGAAGCTGAGAGGTAGTCAGCACTGTCCTGTCAGGGGAGTATCTCAAGAGTGCTCCATATTATTATGGTGAGAAGATAATTTTGTACTACCTTTGCCAACCTTAGAATTTATCTGCTGAAAGAGCAGTTTGCCTGATCTTGCCAGGAACTTATCCTTCTTTGCAAACTCAGTGTTGGCTTGAGATAAGAACTTGTCAGCAAATCGCCCCTCCCCACACTTTTATTTTGCTTACAAATCTTCTCTTAAATAGGTAGTTTACCTCAGTATAAAAGAATTTAAGTGTCAGTATTGGTTAAAAATATATATTTTTTGAAAGGGGATGTTGTGAAATGGAAGGGATGGAGACACAAAAAATTTCAAATATCTTCCGCTACTTAACAATGATGTAAAGTTGGGAATTTTTTTTAACCTTTGGGAATCTCAATTTCTTTATCTATAAAGAGGTAGAATTCAACCTATCTCATGAAGTGGAATAATTAATGCCAAGTATCTACTACCAAGCCTGACACAGCTCTGCAGATGGTGGCTATCATTACTGCCTATAAAAGTAAAGTAGGTGATTTGGACAGCAGCCTTGCAAGACAGAAATCTGAGTCTGTTAAGGCAGAAGATGTGGGTGGAGGTGGAGGAAGCCAGGTCAACTTGCATCTCTAAACTGTACCATGCTCTGGCTGGGCAGGACCCAGTGAAAGCTCTACTTCCTGTGTGTTGAACACAGGTTGGACACAGTCTGATCTCTCTCTCTCTCCCCGTACAATGAAGCTTCATGGACCAATAAAGGTTAACCAAAGTATTTTCTTTCAGAAGTTTTCAAGTTACTTCAGGTCTCCAGAGCTGAAGCAGTAGGAAGAGTTAACAGATGAGGCTTGTTAAATACAAGCAATTTTTCTGTAGTCCATACAAATGTACTTAGGAGAGTATGTGATGGAAAGAGAGCAAATGCACTCTGTTGGTAAGAAATTGCAGTTCTTCCAAATGCACTATAAATGATAACATAATGATGCACCAATCCAGACCCCAGTGGGGAAAATACATTATCTTCTATAGTACATTTGTGCTGTTCAAGCGTTTCACAGACATGACTGAACTCTCATCAAGCCCTAGGAAAATCACATGCTCTAACCTTTAATCCAGTATCTTTAACTGGTAAAACTTATTACCTCTGTAGCCTATAAATGTGTTTATAATGAAGGTCACTTATGATGGACTATAAAGGGAATCTCCCCTAACAACACATCACAGTGACTTCCCTGGCAGTCCAGCAGTTAAGACTTCGCCTTCCAATGCAGGGGTGTGGGTTCAATCCCTGGTCTGGGAGCTAAGATCCCACATCCCTCGTGGCCAAAAAAAACAAAACGTAAAACAGAAGCAATACTGTAACAAATTCAAAAAAGACTTTAAAAAGTGACTTTGCTAACAGGGAGCTTCCTAAAAACAAAAAACAAAAACAACAAATCACAGAAATCCCATAATCTGGATCCTGTAAACCCACTGATGAAAACAATAGTAACCAAAAAACAAAATGGTACTTTTTTAACCTAGGTACTTGAACTGCAATATTTAATGAAATAATACACATGAAAATCTCAGAAAAAAATTAGATTCCAAATAATCTGTCATTTCCATGCCAACTATCTTGAAAAGACTTGATTTTTAGAGGAGTGACAAATGTTATCATCCCACATAAATGACCCATAACATCTAATACTCATCCTGACAATATTATAGTGAAAAAAAAAAATCAGAAACAACCAGAAAGTTTAATAATGGCAAATTGGCTAAACCAATAGTGTCAATTCCACACAATGGAATCCTAGATTTCTTTAAAATTCACTTTTACCAAAAAAATTAAGAAGTAAGGACATGAAGAAATGATCACAAAACACTGTTAAAAGAAAAAAGAGGGGGACTACCCTGGTGGCACAGTGGTTAGGAATCCACCTGCCAAGGCAGGGAACAAGGGTTTGAGCCCTCGGCCGGGAAGATCCCACATGCCGCAGAGCAACTAAGCCCGTGCGCCACAACTACTGAGCCTGCGCTAAAGCCCACGAGCCAGCGTGCCTAGAGCCAGTGCTCTGCAACAAGAGAAACCACCGCAATAAGAAGCACGTGCACCACAACAAAGAGTAGCCCCCGCTCGCCCGCCACAACTAGAGAAAGCCCTCGTGCAGCAAGGAAGAGCCAACACAGCCCACAATAAATTTATAAAAAAAAAAAGAAAAGAGGTTATCATCGTACTATATATGTATGAATCCGGTTTCATAGAATATAGAAAAAAAATTATAAAGACCACAACAAAGTCAATAGGTATTATTTTGTTTTTTTCTTATTTATTGTTATAATTAGAAAAGCCCAATTAAAATTCTTTTAACATATTTAATCTTCTAAGTAAAACTCTGGGGGGAAGTGAAGGTGTGGAAAAGAATGCATCTGAAAACATGAAAAATTTTGCTGACATTAAAAATGTTTGTAACACATGTCAAATAGCATTGTTAAGTACTTATCTATAATGTAACTAAAATGAACCAGGATAGGAAGGTTTACATATAATATAACCCATCCTACACATTTCATGGACAGAAACAGGACTGAAATAAAATGAGCCAAAATGTCAAACAGTGTTGTCTCTGAGGAGTAAAAATTATGAATAATTTCTTTTGTCCTTTCTTTCTTTTTTTAACATGCTTCTTTCTGTCTCTTCCAAATTTTTAACCATGAACATGTAATGCCATTATAATCAGAAAAGTTACTTTTTTAAAACAGTTATAACTTAGCAGGAAAAAAAATTAACCTAACCTTAAAGTCACTAAAATATTAAGTTATATAGAATAAACTTCTGACCCTGACTCCGAATCTATTTTACTTTCCATACTGCTAACATATAAAAAAAACTATGTAAATCTAAGAAAAAAAATGCCTACATCAATTAAATAAGGTAGAAACATTCAGTCTCTACTTAACTCCACTGTTATTTTTTAAAGTGCGTCATTAGGGCTTCCCTGGTGGCGCAGTGCTTGAGAGTCCGCCTGCCGATGCAGGGGACACGGGTTCGTGACCTGGTCCGGGAGGATCCCACTTGCCGCGGAGCGGCTGGGCCCATGAGCCATGGCCGCTGAGCCTGCACGTCCGGAGCCTGTCTCCGCAACGGGAGAAGCCGCAGCAGTGAGAGGCCCGCGTACCGCAAAAAAAAAAAAAAAAAAAGTGCGTCATTAAAAGACCTACAAATCCCCTGGTAATTAATTCTCTTTGCGGAAAAAAACAATAACAAAAACAGACTCAAAAGCATATAAAAGCTTATTTTATATGGAAAACTAGATCTAATGCTTTAAAGGCAAAGGAAAGTAGATTTGCAGTCATTATACAAACCAACAAAATTTTCTTCCCTTAAAAATTCCTTCAGTAATTTTTATTAAGCTTTTATTCCATGTTAGGTATTGTTCTAGGTGCCAGGGATATAAGGATGTCTACAAATGGGATTAGAGATCATGCATTCCTTTCACAGGACATATTAAAGAAATGGCTAGATGACCAGTTGGCAAAGATGTCATGTCATAGAGGGGATCCAATTGTGTGAGGTGGCAATGATCTAAATGACCCATTTTTTAGTCTGGAAACCTCTCATTCCCACTACCCATTTTTCCTCCCTCCCTATGCCCACTTCTATAATCCCTTAGAAAGCAAAGCCTGATTCAAAGGTTGGCATGTAATAGTTCATTTTGAGCAGTGATCTCAGGGAAGAGGAGGAATCAGGGAGAGTGAAGAGAGAAGGAGGGAAAGACAATACCAGGATGTGGCATCAGGCTATTCACTGTTGTGGGTAACTGGGATTCAATCCTCTGGGACCTTTTGAGGATCATCCATCATGCCATCCAAAACTCTCTCTCCAAGGGATGAGGAGGGGAGCCTCTATCCACCAGTTCCTCCCACCCTCAGACGTCCAACTGCCAAGAGTTGCCACATGGGGTGTCAACTCCCTTGCACTTCCAGTTTTCTGCATGCTAGAGTGGTGAGTGAACTCCTGGGCAGAAAGCAGAGATAGGTGTGGCAGCTGAGGCAAGGTGGTGTCAGGTTACATGTGTGTGAAGGTGGTGGCTGCAGCCAAAAAGACATGAGGCTGAGCATACAGATTTCACCACCTGTAATGTTCCTATAAGCCATACGAGGGCATGATAATAATAATAGTGACTAACATACACTGAACATATAGACATTTTGCCTATATGTTATCACTTAATCCTCCAAATAAACTCCTCCAAAAAGTAAATTCTACTTTCATCTCTTTTTTTTTTTGGCTTAAACAATAGAAATTTATTTCTCACAGTTCTGGGGTCTAGAGGTCCAAGATCAAGGTGTCAACAGGTTTGGCTTCTTCTGCGGCCTCTGTCTTTGCCTTGTAGATGGCCACCTGCTCACAGTGTCCTCACAAGGACCTTCCTCTGCACACACACCCCTGGGGTCTCTTTGTGTGTCAGAATTTCATCTTCTTATTAGCACACGAGTCAGACTGGATTAGGGTTCACACTTACAGCTTCATTTTACCTCAGCCACATCTTTAAAGGACTCATCTCCAAATACAGTCACATTCTGAGGTACTGGGACTTTAGGGCTTCAACATACAAATTTTGGGGAGGACACAATTCAGCCCATAACAACATGCAAGAGATTTACTAGGGGAAATATCTGTGAAAGATAAAAGGGAGCAAGGGAAGTTGGGATAGTGAGTCTGAAAACGGTGACACAGGGCCCGATGCCTATGAAGGAGAGGGAGAAGACTAAGTAGACAGCATTTCAGCCTGCAGCACAGTTTGAAAAGTTCAAGTTAGGCTGATGGTAATCCTTCAGCCAAAGCTGCCCATCAGAGGAGTCCCAAACACCGCGGCAATGAAGATGCATTAGTACTCCCGCCATGTGCAGTCAGTGATAAGTCAGACAATTACAGGTACATGAAGAATTCAGGTTGGGGATCGGTTCTTACTATTTTCTTTGGGAAGTGTCTCCAGTCCACCCTGATTATTCCGCCACACTTAATTTTGTTCCTGGACCCATGTGCCTAGCTCTCCAAGATGTTTATATACATCTTTTTCACCTTCTGAATCTGGTTCATTCTCTCATGTTTTACTACACTCCTTTCCTTTCTGTCTTCTATGGCTCACTTATTATTTTTTTCAGAGGGACATCTGGTTCAACTTTTAATGAAACAATTATTTACTGAACTGAATTGATTATGGGCAAGAAACAGTAGCAGGTGCTGGATATTTATGCCATAATGGCCCACTATCTTGGGAGAAAACAAGCTTTCCCTTCTTATCCAGAATCAGAGGTACCTGCGCACTCTTTCATTTATGATATATAGGGCACAAACACATTTACCCAGAGGATTCTACCTTCAAGTAATTTTACCACCATATCTGATATTAGTAGGGGCTGCAGAGAACCTTGCATCCCTAGGTGTTCAGGAAATATTATTATGCTTGAGTACCTATACAGGTACACAGGTAATATTCTACCTATGTAGATATATAGGTAGTTACTATATATTAATTCCAGAAGATCTTCAAAACATCTAGCATAGTGAATTTAACATTTTTCAATAGAAAGGCCACATTAGCTGACCAGAAACCTAAAGGATACCATTCTTTACTCAGAAATCTAACAGATCCCTGAGGGCTGCCACTTGAAATTTCTCCTCACTTTTACGTGTTAAACTTCTTACTGGCTAGGGACCACAAAACGAAGTTCCTGTTGAATTCGTGAGGGCAAGAAATAAACGATGGGAAAAACAAATATCAATACCCAAAAGGGTTCTTTATTTATACATTTCCTCTACCACTGGCATGCCTTGGTCATTTACAAACCTAATCTGGGGCCAAGTTACGAATCTGATTTGAGAGAGACAGGCCTGGAGAGGTTAAGGCCTTGGCCAGCAGTTTATCATTAACCGGAAAGGGAACCCTGGCATTTCCCTTTCCACCAAATGACTTCTTAACCGGCCATCTTTCTTGAACACACAATTCATTTACAGTCTTGCTATGAAACTGTGAAGCTGCTCTCCTACCGTGACTCGGGGAAGGGAAGCAAGAAGCACACCCACAAAACGGCACCGTCAGCTAATTTTTCATGAATAACAGAAAGAGCACCGAACAATCTGAATCCCGGATCCAGAGCTGTGGGTCACCAGGTCGAAAATTTGTAGCGGAGACAGTGGGGGCGGGGGGGGGGGGGGGAGTGAAAATAAATGCTAGTAAAATTACCTTGACAGCGCAGAAACTTGAAGACTTTTCTACCGACTAAAACCCACCAACTTTTCTCAACAAACGAGCCATGAGAGGCGTGGGCTGAAGCGAACGGACTTGCCCGCGGCGCCGAATCAGAAGCACCCATCTCCGTCACCTTCCAGGTCGAGTCTGGAAGCCCGCGCACCGAACCCCCGGAGGAAGTCCGCGCCGGAGCCGGAAGAGCGCGGAATCCCGCGAGAAGCTGGGCGCGGGGAACGCGAGGAGAGACCGCGACCATCAAAAATGCTCAGGTGCGCGTAGTGGAGCCGGCGAGGTACCTATCAAATCAGGGTTCAGACAGCCCAACTCTCCGTTCAAGTTCCCCAGCTGCCAATCTTGGAAGGGGTTCACACCTTCTCTAAAGAGCTAACTCTCACCACAGGCCTTCCGTTCCGAGCACCCCTAGCAACCACCAGCGATTTAAAACAGAAGAACCTCACCTCTTTTTTAAACACGGAGGAAACAGGTTTCGAGAAGAAGCTAAGCAGTCTGCCTGAGGTCATCCAATAAATGGTGGACTGAAGATGAGGCCGAAGCACCTGCTGCAGAGCCCCAGTATAATACTGCCTCTCCGTGCCTGTGAGCATCCAAACGGCTCCAAGGCCGGAAAGCGGAAGTAGGAATCAGTTGCCCTTCACAGTTCCTGTTTCTGTATCTGTCTCTGACCACTGCGAGTTCCTTGAGGGCACAGATTGTGCCTGACTTATGCTTATCTCCAGTGCATGAAATATAACATGGCCCAATGCTTGTTGAGCCTAGTTGAGTGTCTGTACCCCACAGTGGACTGGTGCTTCTTGAGAGCAGAATCCATTGTCTTATTCATCTTTATTTCCCCGCACCCAGCGCATGTTTGTTGACTCTAACAGAAAGGAATTAACTGAAAGGCAGAACACATTGTGGTTAAGAATATGTGGACTTTCTGTCAGATGGGCCTGGATAGAGCCCCACCTTTGATACTTAATAGCTTACGATCTTGAACAAACTATGTAATAATCTCTCTAGGACAGTGCCCTCATCTGTAAAAAGGCATGATACTAAATTGCATTCTCATCACAGGGTTATTGTGACGATTACATGAGATGCATACAAAAACATTCATCAGTAGAGCCTGGCAAATGGCCAACATGCAATAAACATTAACTATTATCATCATTACTATAAATTCTATACTGTTAGTGTTTACACTACATTTGGAGTTCCTAAACTATTAGATTCAAAGGCCTTTGGAATATCCATTATGGCATATATGGGAAAAGTTCTAGAACACAAAGAACCTAGTAGATGGACAATATCTGGCACATAGGTGGTGTTCAAGAAATATTTGTTGAATATTAAATAAAAGAGTGAGCCACATATGCTTTTGGCGATAATCATCAGCCCACACACTGAAAATGAGTAAAAGCATTAAAGGTTGCTAACTAACTAACATCCAACAGGGAGAAAATGTCAGTGTTCCAAGTTCTGACTATAAACATAGAGGAGGAACAGCTATATAACCTACAGAAGGTATGAAGCCATAAAACAAGGCCAAAAACTGGGGACTTATTCTCAAGACAATATGATCACAAATTTCTTTTAATATTTGGCCTTGTATATCCCTCCAAATTAAATATCACTTGTATTTTATGGTCAAAAATTGCTTACTTTGCAATATTTCCTGTTATGTTTTTATTACAGAACTACATATATATTTTTAAAGTACTGCTTAGTTAATTATAATTTGAGTTTAGAGTCTGAAGACTTTGGGATCTATTTTAGAGACGTTATTTGATGGGATTTGGACCTCAGATTCTGCGGGAGAAATTAGATGATCGAAGGTCAATGCCCAAGGTGGTATGGTGATAGTAGACACTCTCTCCAAGTCATGACAGACCCAGTTCGCATCCTGGCTCTTCCACATACTACTTGAGTGACCTTGGACAAATTATTTCCTATCTCTGGGTCTGTTTTTTGCAATTTCTAATATGAGATGGCTGTTGCCCATTTCCCTGACTTCACCTGATAATTTATTGGAACAACATATGCAGAGTTCCTGGCGTGTGGCACGTATTCAATCACTGCCAGTTCCCATCCTCTTTTAAAGGTAAGAGATGAGCATGACACCTGTGGTAGCTGCCAATAATATTCATTCTCTTAGGCTCCCCTCTCAATCTAGGGTATGCAATCCTTCATCAAGAAAGAGTCTTCCTGAGAGGAGGAAACCTTTTGCTCAAATCAGAAGTGCGTATGACCAAATTTTACAAAAAAATTTTTTTAACAAGACAGCTCATTAGGCAACAAACCACAGTGTAAAGTTCAGCTCAACCTCACCGTGCTTTCTGGCTAGCTAATCTGGGCAGACTTTTAAGTCATGTTGGCTGGAAGATGAATATGGTGTTTCATTCGGCACCATTACAAATACCACCCTGGTGCTGGTAATATTCTTTGGACTGCCCATGATGCTTGGTGGCTAAGCTGCAAGTCAAGAGTTTAATTTAGCTTTCTGAGCATCTGCAGGTTTTGTTTTCAACAGAGAACTTCAGGTTACATAACTGTCTTGGCTTCTGCTTCAGAAGGTGAACCTTGACTCTCTAAATTAACTGTCAATACAGATCCTCAGGAGCAGAGCTTGTTGTACCTGGAAGCAGTTTCCCCCCAAATCACTTGGAAGATAACAAGATGGCTCTTGACCTCTTTAGATGCTTGGCAGAAGAAGCAGGAGAAAGAACATTCTAAGCATAACTAGGTAGTCATTAAAAGAAGAGCTACAGCCTAGAAATCAGGCTAGGCTTTCTTTTTTCAAACTCTTTCTAACTTTACCGTGATGCTGTCCACACCCCACTGGACTGATCTGTTCCCTGTTACCAGTCACTGTTGTGGGTAGGCATTTTGCCAAGGGTTTTAGAGAAGGGTGTTAACCAAAGAGAAATGTAACATGATGAAAATGGGGCCCCTGGGAGCACATGGAAGCAAATGAGAGGGGAACACAAAGTGAATACACTGTTCTGTTTAACACATGCGAAATCAGGTTTGAATTAACACCTAACCCCAGCCCATAAGGTGCTTTCCATCTACTCAAGGGGACAGCACATTTCATTGTGACATGCAAAGTGCTAAGATGAACAATTTTTAGGAACATAGAGGAGGAATATTGGAAGAAGGGGGTAATCAGAGACTAATTAACAATAATGTACAGTTCATATAATATGGGCCTATTTGCATATACGGATGACATCATCAAAGCCTGAAGCTGGTACAAGGACGTTCATATAGTCAGTATAATTCAGGGCTTAGTCTTGTATCTAAATTTTCTGACTTCAAATCCTGTGTGTTTTCCCAGTAGTGACAGGAAGCCAAGGGCATGCAGAGTGGTTTCATATCAATATGCTACAGAAATGGAACTAAAATGTAAAGGGCTGGCAGGAGGAGGGTGGGGGAACTTGTTTTTAGTGAGTATATGAATTTCTATGTTACAAGACAAAAAAGTTCTAGAAATCTGTTGCACAACAATGTAAGTATACTTAACATTACTGAACCGTACATTTAAAAAATAGCTAAGGTGCTAAATTAATGTTATGTGTTTTCACCACAATAAAAAACCCCTAAGGGCTTCCCTGGCGGCGCAGTGGTTGAGAGTCCGCCTGCCAATGCAGGGGACACGGGTTCGTGCCCCGGTCCGGGAAGATCCCACATGCCACGGAGCGGCTGGGCCCGTGAGCCATGGCCGCTGAGCCTGCGCGTCCGGAGCCTGTGCTCCGCAACGGGAGAGGCCACAACAGTGAGAGGCCCGCGTACCACAAAAAAAAAACAAAAACAAAACAATAAAAACCCTAAAATGTAATATTATACTAATAATTATAACACTAATTATAACATTAATAAAGTGTTATAATAACATAAGTATGTCAATAACTGTCATCGATAATATAATAAATATAACTCGTATGTATAGAGCCCTAACTGCATGCCAGGAGCTGTGTTAAATATTTAACGTGGACTATCTCACTTATTCTAACAGCTCTTTTTGACAGATCCAAAGTTTAGATTAGGTAACATGCCTAAGGTCCCACACAGCTAGAGTGTGAGCCGGCCTGACTGTAAAACCATGGCCTCAACAGTCACTTCCCACACCAACTCTCCTGTACTGAACTGTGCAATCGAAGTATGCAGTTCAAAATCAGATACACATTCCTTCTTCTAGATAAAGATGACAACTCACCAAAGGTCAAAATGAAGTCACTGATAAACTGTTCAAAGGACAGGGTCTATAGATGCTCTGACGACTCTGGTTGGTAGAGGCTCTGCACTGCTGAGGGTTAGTCAGATAACCAGCCTCCCAGTGTTCCTTCTTCTCATTTAGATACCCCTGTTGCAACATTTGCTTCAGAAGGAGGTCTTCCCAGGTAACGAGATGATGTCTGTCTGTGACCTGACATCAAATGAGTCACTTCACTGTCATCATGTAGCAGGCACCTCAGTATAGATCAAGTTCACCCTGTGGGAGCCCTGAAAGTTTCCTGATGAATTTTCTATTTCTTCTGAAGTAATTGTGTTTAACACCCCAGGCTGACTAATATCAGTGTGTGACCAAGTTACGTACCGAGCTAGCCAGCTTTTGCAGTTGTGAAGGCAGAAAAACACAACTGGACAATGAAAAGAAGGTCACTGTACAAATACCATGTCTCAACTTCAGGCAGAGAGGGCAAACTATGAGCTTGGGGTGTTTCCATTGCCGCCTTTGTATTTGGGTTTACAGGGAGCCTTGCTAATGAAAGTATGCTCCATGGGCAAGCAGCAGCAGCAAATCACCTGGGAGCTTGTTAGCAACAGAAAACTCAAGCCCCCTCCCAGAGCTACAGAATAGGAATCTGCATTTTGAAATGATCCCCTGGTGATCATTTCAGAAGCCCTGATATTAAAAACGTACACATTCTTACTTTTAAGAATTTAGTGTTTACTAAACGTTTAATTGCAAACTAAATTACTGCATAAAAAGGAAACGATAATTGACTATACTAGGCAAGATTATCATACTAGTTTCACAATGCTTTCACATGGTTTTTCTACTTTAATCCCTTTAACAACCTTTATCTCCCCTATCTTCTTACTGATAGAGATATGGTCCAAAGAAGAAAAAAAGATCCGCATCTCTAGGGCAGGATTTGAACCTGGCACTCCGGCTCTAGATCCCCAAACTTTCCCAGTAAATCACACTACCTCACTCAATGAATTCAGAAGATCACTCAGAATGGTCAGAAAAAGTAGGACTTGAACTGATACTTGAAGAATGGGTGAGGTTTGCAGAAAAGAAGGATTTCCAGAGCAGAGGAACAGCAAGCACATGAGCACTTGGAGACTGGCATGTGAAAGGAGAAGGCTGTAGAAAATATTTAAATGTAGGGGTCATGTCCCCACAAGAGAAACAGGAAGAAAGAATGAAATGAGAGAAACCAGACCATGGAGGGCCTTAAAAGCTAGGCCAAAGGGTGTGGCTATTTGGTAACTCAACATAAGGAATGAAATTTCAGAAGATAAGTTATTCCAGTTTTATCCATTAGGCTTTTCTTGTAGATTTTAGTATGCAATGGTAAATATACTTTAAAAATGAGATGGATACATTCCAAGAAACACATTGGAAAACTCTACACTACTGCACATGGCAATTGCACCTTCTGTAATTCTGCACCTGCTTCATCAACTGTTGGCTATATCCCAAGAGACCTGACATCACTGTTTTCTGACAGGGGCACAGAGGATTTGCCAGAGCACTTGAGAATGTGTGAGGATGAAGAGAGCATTGGCTAGGAACACAGATGTCTTTTAAGTAGGGCACTGCGTGGATGATTCATCTCTAGCATATCAAAAGAATGTGGAGTAAGTAATGTTGTCAGAGTGGACCTGAAAATATACTATTAGGTCAATGATGTGCAAGTGAGAATGTTTTTCTATGAAGGGTCAAATGTACAGAGCAAGTTGGTTCTTGAGCAATTTAACAAAACATAGATGGTTGCTGTTTAAATTAAGAACAGGAAACACAAAAGTTAACTGTATATACACTAAAAAAAAAAGTAGTTTAATAAAATGTGAAGATTAAGAAGGAAAATTGAGAAAGAAGAGACGGGACTAAAATGTAAGAAGATGCCGAGGAAATGGGGAGAAAAGATAAAGAAGGAATAAGAGAAGATGGTACAATGGGAAGATGATTTATTGAAAGTTATTTAGGTTTTTAATATCCACTATCTACTATAATAATGTTCTAACTCCATGTGGTAGATATTATACCCATTTCACAGAAAAAGAAACTGATACTACTAGAGATTGAGTAATTTGCCCAAAATTACATTGATGGTAAGTGGTAGAACTGAAATTCAAACATTGAATCCACTTAACCCCTAGGAGGCACTGAAGCCAAACCATGTTACTGACTTCTCTAACATCTATTTCCTCATCTGTAAAATGAGCTAGTACCTGTAAAGCTACTGGATACAGTAAGCTCAACAAATAATAGCTATCAACCCTTTGAAAAGGATTAGTTAACAGACTACTGATAACTACAGTTCTAAAGCCTCCTTGCCTCCGGGTCCAAGTTTGAGAATCAAAAACTCCCTCTCGGGCTTCCCTGGTGGCGCAGTGGTTGAGAGTCCGCCTGCCGATGCAGGGGACGCGGGTTCATGCCCCGCTCCAGAAGGATCCCACATGCCGCGGAGCGGCTGGGCCCGTGAGCCATGGCCTCCGAAGGCTGTGCTCCACAGCGGAGGCCACAACAGTGAGAGGCCCACGTACCGCAAAAAAACAAAAACAAAAAAAACTCTCTCTCGGGAATCCTAGATGTTTTGGCAAAGAATCCTCAAATCTACCAGGCCCCAAATATTCCCTAGACTGAATCAACAATGTCTCCTACATATACGTCCTACTAAATGTTAAATGTACATAGGTTACACTGTGACTAATTAAATATACATCAAGTTTAATTTCATGTATCATTTTATCAGTAAGTATTATCTCTATCAACAAATCCTAAAAACCACAAAGGAAGTCTTTGTATTCAAAAAGCCTGGGAAGGACCAGGAGTATAATCCTTACAGTATTCCACACAGAGGAAGGGAGTGAGAGCAGCCAGTGAGACCTACATGTGACCTTTCTACCCCTTAGACTAAGGATCCTCACCTCCCTCTCCTTAATGATTATCCTCCCTCCTATCCATTCTTTTCACAGCAGAGATAAGAGATTCTTTCCTAATGGCAATATTGATCCTGTCACTTTCCTACTTAAAACCATTTAACTGGCCCCACTGCCTTCAGACCAAAGATCAAACTCCAGTTGGGCATAAAGATCCTTGTATGATCTGGGCCCTCCTTAGCCATCCAGGCTGCACCAGACACTGGTCTAAACTCCAACCTATTGAACTGCTTTCACTTCCAAGGACAAGAGCTCCTTCTTGCTGTCCTGCTTTTCTACTTCCTGTTCTTCCTCCTTTCCACTCTTCAGGGCTAATTTCTCAGAATTTCACATCCTGGCTTTGATATTTTTTTCTGCATGGAGGTTTCTCTGATCCTCTTGTGAAGGTGCATTAAAGGTTCCTCCCTGGGCAGCCTATAACACCCCCATAGCATTGCTTACATTGCATCACAATTGCCCCATAATTAGATTCTAAGCTCCATGAGGATGGAGAACATCCTTGATTTGTCCTCCAGTGCTTACTACCATACACGGCACATAGCAAGCCCTGAATAAACATCTGCCGAATACATTTTAAAACTCCATGAAAAATATCCTATTTTTCTGTGCTCAAAGCACAGTTTTTGGTTGTTGTTATTTGTTCTGTTTTTTTGCTTTTGTTAAATTTTAATTCCCTGTTGAAGAAAACCACGCATCAACAAATCTATAGTCAGAGCCCCAAGCCACAGACAAGGAAGTGAAGAGAGCAGGGTCATTAAAAGTGACCTCAAAGAGTCAATAGCCCTGGCAGCAAGTTCCAGGGTCCTTGGCCGGGTCTCTTACCCTCACCTCCGGGCTTTCCCTACCTAACCAGTGGAATTAATTCTAGTTGCTCAATTTTTCATTCCTGTAAGAACGTCAAGGTCCCTCAGTAAGCTTTGTATGGAACAGGTGACAAAAATTAATTAATAGTTCAATGGGCATTGCTTTAAATGTACTACGATTTTAACATGGAATCTGTATAATACCTATCCCTAAGGGTATACAAACTTTCAAAAACCCTTTCAATTTCTCTTCAAAATGCATTCCAAAAAGAATTAGGTTATGGCATGGATTATAGCCATTTTGCAGATGGAAACCAGAAGACAGCGAGGTCAAGGATAATTTTCTTTTTAGCACATAACACAAGGTTTTGAAAAAGGGATATTCTTTCTCTAATCCCACTTCTTCCCTTTTGCCATCATACAGACTTCTCTCATACCACCTTTTTTTTTATAATTTTTTAAAAAATTTATTTTATTTACTTTATTTATTTATTTCTTCGGCTGCGCTGCGCCTTTGTTACTGCACACGGGCTTTCTCTAGTTGCGGTGAGCAGGGGCTACTCTTCATTGCGGTGCGCAGGCTTCTCACTGCGGTGGCTTCTCTTGATGCGGAGCACGGGCTCTAGGCGCGCCGGCTTCAGTCACTGAGGCACGTAGTTGAGGCTCAGTAGTTGTTGCTCACAGGCTCTAGAGTGCAGGCTCAGTAGTTGTGGTGCACGGGCTTAGTTGTTCCGTGGCATGTGGGATCTTCCCAGACCAGGAATCAAACCCGTGTCCCCTGCATTGGCAGGTGGATTCTTAACCACTATGCCACCAGGGAAGTCCCTCTCATACCATCTTTAATGCTTTATCGTGTTTGGATTTTTGTTCGTTTGTTTTATAAATCTTCCTTCTTCTAAACTTTAAGCTCCTTGCAGGCAGACGCTAGGTGTTACTTTTCTTTTTGTCCCTACTTTTCTTTTTGTCCCTAGCTTAGGTTCCAGACTTGTGCAGACATGCAAACAATGTTTGCTGAAATGTTTCCCCAACTCTTAAAAGTTCTCTGCTAACTGTGTTCTTAGGCTTACTGTCAGGTAAGCAACTCTGTCTTTATCAAAGAAAAACCTTAGTTTCAAAAGAAACAAGTATTTCCTGATTTTTTGATTTTCACTTAACAATAGAGGACCTACTTAAATATATTTTTCAAATACGTAACTCCTATATATTAATGCAGATAGATGCAAATCTCTCTGGAGATTAATGGGTTCCTGCCACATCTTAAAGGAGGCTGCCAGAGAGAGAGGAGCAGCTGAAGGTTTTGTAGGGGCTTAGTCACATGGTTCAATAGTAACAGTAGGGAATGAGTAGAGAAGAAAAACAAAAATAAAAACAAAAGCAACCATTCAATTAGTCCAGATGGAGAAAAACAGCCCATAAGCTAATTGATTATAGCTATCATGACAGCTGATTACAGTGTCTGCCTGTAAAAACACAGGGCCAAAAAAAAAAAATGCACAGCTCCATTTGGCTGCCTTTCATTGGTTCAATGGTAAAATTCCCTCCAAATAGATGATGCAGTGCAATCCAGCCCTTCTTGGGTAATAAAGTGAACCCAATGATGTTTTATGGTGGGAGGTCTGGTCAGCTGAACAGCCTTGCCGACTGTGGCTCGGATTGTCTTGGGAGCTAAGTGCTACATCAATCACACTTCTGTGTATAAAGGCAGATCTCTGGGATACTTCTTTTCTGTGCCAAAGTGACTTACAAGCGATGACACTATTAGGGCTAAAGATCCACTGTCAGGCAAACCATCTGCATCTAGGTGTTTCTTTAGGATTGAAGATAACTTGCCCTCAAGCCTGCTCTCCACTCCCCCTGATGGCCCATGACTGCTAGTGGCCCATTCTGCTCAAGCAATTACAAAGACAAATGTAGCACATGCCCTTGGGAGGAAAGATAGATCATAAATTACAATTACAGCAAATTACAATGCAGTGCGCTGTATTCTTTGATGGTGCTCTTGGGGCCCAAAGGAGGCACACACTTTTGCTGTTGGGCAATTGGGGTCTAGAACTGGGCTTCTAAAGTCAGTAAGACTTTTCAGACATATGTAAAACACATAGCACTGGATCTAACAAAGATTAAATTTTCAAATAAAGAAATATTTTGTTATTTATGAAAGTAATACTATTACTATTAATTGGGAGGCAGAGTGTTTTGGCAGGGAAACAACACGCATGAAGGCAATAAGAAACATCCCATGCTGGATACAGACTTCCCTGGTGGCGCAGTGGTTAAGAATCCACCTGCCAGTGCAGGGGACACGGGTTCGAGCCCTGGTCCGGGAAGATCCCACATGCCGTGGAGCAACTAAGCCCGTGCGCCACAACTACTGAGCCCACGTGCCACACCTACTGAAGCCTGCACACCTAGAGCCCATGCTCTGCAACGAGAGAAGCCACCACGATGAGAAGCCCGCGCACTGCAATGAAGAGTAGCTCCCGCTCGCCTCAACTAGAGAAAAGCCCGCACACAGCAATGAAGACCCAACGCAGCCAAAAAACAATAAATAAAAATAAATAAATAAAATAAATACATTTTTTAAAATTAAAAAAAAAAAAAAGAAACATCCCATGCTGGAAACAAGGAACAGTTCTTTGTGGCTAGAAGAGGAGGGGAGTGACAATGGAATTCTCGGTTTAGCAAGATGACTTTGTTGGCAGAGTGGAGAGTGGATTGATAGGTTAAGAGAGGGAGACGGAGTCAAGGAGACCAATTAGGCAGCTGCTACAAAAAGTTCAGTCAGGATGAATGGGACTACCCTCTGAGGGGACAATATGAGGAAATGTTGCCCTGGGGTAAGAAGAATCAGCAGCAACCAGGTTCTAACACATTGCAAGGCCAGCTTGTGCCTCCCGGGCCAGGCCAGTCTCCGTCACATTCATGTCCAGACACCTGCAACCAGGGCTGGTTTAGTTCTTAGTCTCTGGCACCTATAGATGCTAGAGCAGCAGTTCTCAGCTCTGCCTGCACCTTACCTGGGAACCACTTTTATAATGTAGGTGCCTCAGCTCCACTCCAGCCAGACCTACTGAATCAATCCCTGGGCAGATCTCCACTTATTAAGTGCCCCACACAGCCAGAACTGAGAACCACGGCTCAGCAGTCAGGCACAACAGTGACTCTTATTCAGTGCCTTTCTCAAAAAGTCTCCACTTGTGTGTGCCTGGCTGTGGGGACACATGGTAACTGGATGGGGATGCCCCTGCACCAAGCTGATCATTCTAGGGAAGGAAGCGAGGCCCTACCACTATGTGACTTGAGTGTCTCGCTCTTGAAAGCTTTGAAAATGCTTGTGAACACACCCAAATGAGGGGTTCCTAAAGAATTTAGGGGGCTGACTCCACAAAGGCAGAATAGAATATAGATTCTCAGTTACCCAGTGACCATCAATAATGATGCAGGAGAAAACAAAGATCTTAGCCTTGGTCCCCCATGATCGGACTGGGTAACTTCCATAAGTTTCACCTGTATGGTACACTCTGACTCTGCAACCAGAACTCTGCACACTGGAGACAAGACAATCATAGTGAAAAGAATGACATCCATCTGAATTATGTCTCAGTAAATAAAATCGTTTCAGTTTCCCAAGTTCTTAATCTACAGAAGATACTACGCTAAGTACATTGCATTCCTTATCCTGTTCAAGACTCTCCAAAACCCTAGGAGAGAATTCTTAGATTCAAAACCCTAGGGCTTCCCTGGTGGCACAGTGGTTGAGAGTCCGCCTGCCGATGCAGGGGACACGGGTTCGTGCCCCGACCAAGTAACTTGGGAAAGCTTACCGAGCTAGGAAGTGACAGATCCAACCGTGAGCCCAGATCAGATCAAACCCGTATGGTAAACACCACTCTTACTGCTTACATGTCTCCAGGATTCGTAGCCCATTTTGGAATGTAAACTCTTTGAGACCAAAGGCTAAGCAAAATTTAGGATTATCTTTGAGTCTCTCCCTTAGACCTCCTCTACTTTTGTTTTTTGAATTACTGGATTTTTTGAGAGAATAAGGTCAGGGAAATTCTGTCAATATAAGGCCCCTCTCTCCTGCTGCCCACTGGGTCTGAGCATCCTTAGTGGAGGCAGCATTCAAGAGGCTACCTCTGCCAAGTGCAGATCCTGTTCTCTCAGGGGAGAAAACAAACTACACTGGGAGCCTGAGAGTCCTTTCTGCATTTAGTGTATAAATCTATTGAGCATATTAGTTATTTAGAAGTGAAGCTGGACACTCAGGGAGAATTTTGATAAGAAAGAAGTAGCCGGGCCTTTAGCACATGAGACTCAGAGTTCAATGACTTGTTCAAAGCCAGCTTTTAATAGACATGTTTTTACCTGCTATTTTGGATATTTTATTATGTCCAGGAAGGAAGAGAAAGGGACTAGTTATGGGCAAGGCTATAAAGACACTGAGACTGCAAAACTGAGATCAGTGTCAATGCATGAGTTCATTCATTCAACCGATATTTATGATTGAGCAACTAACTGTGGGCAGTTTTTTATTGGTGTGGTTCCAACATGCATAAATTTCCACTGCTATGGTTTAATTAAGGAACACCAGCTCCCTGACAATACGATTCAAATTTTGGTGACCGCAATATATTAACTGTGAGTGAGTGAGTACATCATAAACTTGCTCTTAGCTCTTTGTTCCACAAATCACTACATAGTAACAGATGCATATCGTAATCAGCAACTCATCACAGTCACTTCTTTCAAAGTCTGTTGGGAATGGGTCACTGCAGACCTGTTGTTCAGTTCACACACAGACAGCAAAGCATGTAGTTCTTTTGCCGCCTCATCTCCTAGTGATAAGCCCACGTGCCATTTTACAGAAATGGATAATCCAAAGAAGGAATTTGCCAACGACGATGAAAGTGCAGCATAGAAACAAAAAGTGACAATGCTGTAAGTGAAATTCAAATGGAACAGTGGAATTTTAGAAGACATAGCTGATCGGGGGAATGTTGACACTGCCACCCTTTGAGAAAGACCAGATATGCAGCCAGGGGAACTTACTAAAGGCAAACATAGGAACATAAATGAAGAAAGAGGTTGGGATGAAAAGGATGAAGATGTCCCAGAGGAAATCACACTGGCAAAAAAGTGCACATTAAAAGAACTCTGACATATTTCATAACATTGAAATGGATAAAAGGTTGGAAGCTGATCCAAACCTAGAAAGGAGTGACAATTCACTAAGGCATAGGAAAGTTCAATATCTTAGACAATGGTATTTTTTCCCCACTGATTATTCAGATGTCATCTTTATGACCTCTCCCTATGATGCAAAAGCAAGGACTGCTTGTATTAAGTGCCAGGCGTCAGAAAACACAGTCCCTGAGGAGCTTCAAGATGGTGGAAGAGTAAGACATGCAGATCACCTTCCTCCCCACAAATACATCAAAAATACATCTACATGTGGAACAACCCCTACAGAACACCTACTGAACACTGGCAGAAGACCTCAGACTTCCCAAAAGGCAAGAATATCCCCACGTGGTAGGGCAAAAGAAAGAAAGGAAAAACAGAGACAAAAGAATAGGGACAGGACCTGCACCAGTCGGAGGGAGCTGTGAAGGAGGAAAGGTTTCCACAAACTATGAAGCCCCTTCACGGGCGGAGACGGCGGGTAGCGGACGCGGGGAGCTTTGGAGCCACGGAGGAGAGCACAGCAACAGGGGTGTGGAGGGCAATGTGGAGAGGTTCCCGCACAGAGGATCAGTGCTGACCAGCACTCACCAGCCCAAGAGGTTTGTCTGCTCACGTGCCCAGGCGGGCAGGGGTTGGCAACTGAGGCTCGGGCTTCGGTCGGATGCAGGGAGAGGACTGGGGTTGGCGGCGTGAACACAGCCTGAAGGGGGCTAGTGCGCCGCAGCTAGCCGGGAGGGAATCCGGGAACAAGTCTGGAGCTGGCGAAGAGGCAAGAGACCATTGTTTCAGGTGCGCGAGGAGAGGAGATTCAGAGCACCACCTAAACGAGCTCCAGAGATGGGCGCGAGCCGCGGCTATCAGTGCGGACCCCAGAGATGGGCATGAGACGCTAAGGCTGCTGCTGCCGCCACCAAGAAGCCTGTGCACAAGCACAGGTCACTATCCACACCTCCCCTCCTGGGAGCCTGTGCAGGCCGCCACTACCAGGGTCCCGTGATCCAGCGACAACATCCCCGGGAGAATGCACGGCACGCCTCAGGCTGGTGCAACGTCACGCCGGCCTCCGCCGCCGCAGGCCCGCCCCGCATCCGCACCCCTCCCTCCCCCCGGCCTGAGCGAGCCAGAGCCCCCGAATCAGCGGCTCCTTTAACCCCATCCTGTCTCAGTGAACAACAGATGCCCTCAGGCAACCTACACGCAGAGGCGGGGCCAAATCCAAAGCTGAGCCCCAGGAGCTGTGCGAACAGAAAAGAGAAAGGGAAATTTCTCCCAGCAGCTCAAGAGCAGCGGATTAAATCTCCACAATCAACTTGATGTACCCTGCATCTGTGGAGTACCTGAAGAGACAACGAATCATCCCAAATTGAGGAGGTGGACTTAGGGAGCAAAGATATATTATTTTTTCCCCTTTTTCTCCTTATGTGAGTGTGTATGTGTATGCTTCTGTGTGTGATTTTGTCTGTATAACTTTGCTTTTACCATTTGTCCTAGGGTTCTGTCTGTCCATTTACTTTTCTTCTTTTCTTTTTTTAGTATAGTTTTTAGCACTTGTTATCATTGATGGATTTGATTTTAGGTTTGGTTAGTCTCCTCTTTCTTTTTTTTAATTACTTTTCTAAAATTCTTTTTTATTTTAATAACTTTATTTTACTTTATTTTATCTCCTTCCTTCCTTTCTTTCTTTCTTTCTTTCTTTCTTTCTTTCTTCCTCTCTCTCTCTCTCTCTCTTTCTTTCTTTTCTCCCTTTTATTCTGAGCTGTGTGGATGACAGGCTCTTGGTGCTCCAGCCAGGCATCAGGGCTGTGCCTCTGAGGTGGGAAAGCCAAGTTCAGGACACTGGTCCACAAGAGACCTCCCAGCTCCACGTAATATCAAAGGGGGAAAATCTCCCAGAGATCTCCATCTCAACGCCAAGACCCAGCTCCACTCAACGAACAGCAAGCTACAGTGCTGCACACCCTATGGCAAACTAGCAAAACAGGAGCACAACCCCACCCATTAGCAGAGAGGCTGCCTAAAATCATAATAAGGCCACAGACACCCCAAAACACACCACCAGACGTGGACCTGCCCACAAAAAAGACAAGATCCAGCCTCATCCACCAGAACACAGGCACTAGTCCCCTCCACCAGGAGGCCTCCACAACCCACTGAACCAACCTTAGCTACTAGGGACAGACACCAAAAACAACGGGAACTACAAACGTGCAGCCGGCAAAAAGGAGACCCCAAACACAGTAAGTTAAGCAAAATGAGAAGACAGAGAAACACACAGCAGATGAAGGAGCAAAGCAAAATCCCACCAGACCTCACAAATGAAGACGAAATAGGCAGTCTACCTGAAAAAGAATTCAGAGAAGTGATAGTAAAGATGATCCAAAATCTTGGAAATAGAATGGAGAAAATACAAGAAACGTTTAACAAGGACCTAGAAGAAGTAAAGAGCAAACAAACAGTGATGAACAACACAATAAATGAAATTAAAAATTCTCTAGAAGGGATAAATAGCAGAATAACTGAGCAGAAGAACGGATAAGTGACCTGGAAGATAATATAGTGTAAATAACTACTGCAGAGCAGAATAAAGAAAAAAGAATGAAAAGAATTGAGGAAAGTCTCAGAGACCTCTGGGACAACATTAAACACAACAACATTCAAATTATTGGGATTCCAGAGAAGAAGAGAAAAAGAAAGGGACTGAGAAAATATTTGAAGAGATTATAGTTGAAAACTTCCCTAATATGGAAAAGGAAATAGTTAATCAAGTCCAGGAAGCACAGAGTCCCATACAAGATAAACCAAGGAGAAACACACCAAGACACATATTAATAAAACTATCAAAAATTAAATGCAAAGAAAAAAAGCAGCAAGGGAAAAACAACAAATAACATACAAGGGAATCCCTATAAGGTTAACAGCTGATCTTTCAGCAGAAACTCTTCAAGTTAGAAGGGAGTGGCAGGACATATCTAAAGTGATGAAAGGGAAAAACCTACAACCAAGATTACTCTACCATCAAGGATCTCATTAAGATTTGACAGAGAAATTAAATCCTTTACAGAGAAGCAAAAGCTAAGAGAATTCAGCACCACCAAGCCAGCTTTACAACAAATGGGAAAGGAACTTCTCTAGGCAGGAAACACAAGAGAAGGAAAAGACCTACAATAACAAACTCAAAACAATTAAGAAAATGGTAATAGGAACATACATATAATTACCTTGAATGTAAATGGATTAAATGCTTCAACCAAAAGACACAGATGGGCTGAATGGACACAAAAACAAGACCCATATATATGCCGTCTACAGGAGACCCACTTCAGATCTAGGGACACATACAGACTGAATGTGAAGGGATGGAAAAAGATATTCCATGCAAATGGATATCAAAAGAAAGCTGGAGTAGCAATTCTCATATCAGACAAAATAGACTTTAAAAGAAAGACTATTACAAGAGACAAAGAAGGACACTACAGAATGATCAAGGGATCAATCCAAGAAGAAGATATAACAATTGTAAATATTTATGCACCCAACATAGGAGCACGTCAATACAGAAGGCAAATACTAACAGCCATAAAAGGGGAAATCGACAGTAACACAATCATAGTAGGGGACTTTAACACCCCACTTTAACCAATGGACAGATCATCCAAAATGAAAATAAATAAGGAAACACAAGTTTTAAATGACACATTAAACAAATCCCTGGTCCAGGAAGATCCCACATGCTGCGGAGCAACTAAGCCTGTGGGCTACAACTACTAGAGCCCACGCAACTAGAGCCCATGCTCTGCAACAAGAGAAGCCACCACAATGAAAAGCCTGAGTACCACAATGAAGAGTAGCCTCCCCTCTCTGCAACTAGAAAAGACTGCAAGCAACAACAAAGACCCAATGCAGCCATAAATAAATAAATAATTTTTTAAAATCTTCCAACAAACAAAAGCCCAGGACCAGATGGCTGCACAGCTGAATTCTATCAAACATTTACAGAAGAGCTAACACCTATCCTTCTCAAACTCTTCCAAAATATACCAGAGGGAGGAACACTCCCAAACTCATTCTACGAGGCCACCATCACCCTAGTACCAAAATGAGACAAACATGTCAGAAGAAAAGAAAACTGCAGACCAATATCACTGATGAACATAGATGCAAAAATCCTCAACAAAGGGAACTTCAATACACGCAAAGCAATCAATGGGATACACCATATTAACAAATTGAAGGAGAAAAACCACATGATCGTTTCAATAAATGCAGAGAAAGCTTTCAACAAAATTCAACACCCATTTATGATAAAAACCCTCCAGAAAGTAGGCACAGAGGGAAATTTCCTCAACATAATAAAGGCCATATATGACAAACCCACAGCCAACATCCTCCTCAGTGGTGAAAAACTGAAACCATTTCCACTAAGATCAGGAGCAAGACAAGGTTGCCCACTCTCACCACTATTATTCAACATAGTTTTGGAAGTAAATGCACAGAAATCTCTGGCATGCCTATACACTAATGATGGAAAATCTGAAAGTAAAATTAAGAAAACACTCCCATTTACCATTGCAACAAAAAGAATAAAATATGTAGGAATAGCCCTACCTAAGGAGATAAAAGACATGTATGCAGAAAATTATAAGACACTGATGAACGAAATTAAAGATGATACAAATAGGTGGAACTATATACTATGTTCTTGGATTGGAAGAATCAATATTGTGAAAATGACTCTAAATACGACGGAGCAATCCCAGTACTGGGCATACACCCTGAGAAAACCATAATTCAAAAAGCGTCACATACCACCATGTTCATTGCAGCTCTATTTACAATAGCCAGGACATGGAAGCAACCTATGTGTCCATTGACAGATGAATGGATAAAGAAGATGTGGCACATATATACAATGGAATATCACTCAGCCATAAAAAGAAGCTAAATTGAGTTATTTGTAGTGAGGTGGATGGACCTAGAGTCTGTCATACAGAGTGATGTAAGTCAGAAAGAGAAAAACAAATACCGTATGCTGACACATATATATGGAATCTAAAAAAAAAAAAATGGTCTTGAAGAACCTAGGGGCAAGAGGGGAATAAAGACGAAGACCTACTAGTGAATGGACTTGAGGATATGGGGAGGGGGAAGGGTAAGCTGTGACAAAGTGAGAGAGTAGCATGAACATATATACAGTACCAAACATTAAAATTGATAGCTAGTGGGAAGCAGCCGCATAGCACAGGGAGATCAGCTCAGTGCTTTGTGACCACCTAGAGGGGTGGGATAGGTAGGGTGTGAGGGAGGGAGATGCAAGAGGGAAGAGACATCGGGATATATGTATATGTATAACTGATTCACTTTGTTATAAAGCAGAAACTAACACACCATTGTAAAGCAATTATACTCTAATAAAGATGTTTAAAAAAAAATAATAGACAAGAATAAAAAGAAAAACACAAACAAAAAAACACAGTCCCTGCCCTTTGCTGGTCTTACATCAAACAAATTAATTCTACAAATCTGTGATCAATTGTTCTGTTTAATGGGAGTGTTAGCTTAGCTCAGGCTACCCATAAGGGATTTAGAGAGGAATTGTGGGAAGATAATTAGTAGGGGGTTGGCTATGGAGAGAATAAAATAGCAAAGGAAATGTTGGGAGGGGGTGCTCCCAGTCTGAGGAGAATGCAAATCCCCCAGCCCAGCAAGTCCACTTCCTGTCCCACAGGCCCAGTGAGGAGTGACTCTGAGCTGGTTTTAAACTGGCTGCCAACAGTTCAACTGGTAATGTCAGACACATGTTAACTGACATCAGAATACAGAGATACAGGTTAAGGTTCCTCCTCAAAATAATCCAGAAACTGAAAGTGCTACCAAATGCCACTCTCAGCCAACTTGTGTGAATAAAGTTTCTTAAAACCAGTACAAAGTCTTTGGATGCAGATCTCCAAAGCTATGGACATGCAAGTAGCATCTGGGGCTGCGAAAATATGCTTTTCAGGAAATCAAGTCACGGGAGTGTATGAAATGACACATCTGGTTTTAGGCAGTGGCTGTGATTTTTAAGTCCACAATGTATATTATGTTGGGTTGTTTTGTCCATCATAAAATGTTTGAACTTTCAATTTATTGCTGCTACCAAGGAAGATTACAGCTATGTGATAGGCACGTGGATGCTCCCAGGAACACAGCTGGTGAGAGGTGGACGGCTCCTTGGGATTCATCTCGTCCAACCTCTGCAGTTAAATTTTTTAAAATGGGGTGAATTTAGTCTAGAGAGGCCAGCTGTCTAGCTCCACAGTCAGATTTCTGCCCCACAATAACAACAGCCAACATTTACTGAGTACTGTGTGCTAGGCATAGTGCTGAGAGCCTTATATAGGAAGCGTTGCCTCTTTAAATCCTCACAGATCCATGAAATAGTTGCTGTTAGTATTACCATTTTATAATGTGGAAACAGGCTTATGTTATTCAGCTAACTTAAGCTAACCATGAGGGAGCTGCGATCTGAAATCAGGTAGAATGATCTGAGCTGACATTCTTAACCACTAAGCTAAGGCTGTTAATAAATGACCTTTTCTGGATAATTAATCATATGCCCCCAAATAAGGTAATCATGGTCCCCGTCCCCTAGAGGACTTTAGAGTCCAGCTTTCCATATACAACTACTAATTTGTAAACAACCTTACGAGGTAAGTGAAATAATTTCCATTTTGCAAATGAGGAAACTAAAGGCACAAAGTTCAGTGGTTTCCCAAGATTACATAGCTTATAATTGGTCAGAGTGGGACAGTCCATCGGTTCTTTCAGACCCATAAACCTGCCTCCCTGCATAGAACTATCCTGTCCCTCAGCAGGCTCTGGCTATTTGAACAGAACCTGCATACATCAAATATCTGATCTGAAATCAATGTGGATCCAGGCATTTCCGGAACCCATTTAAGTCAGCGGCAAGAATTTCACATTCTTAAATTTCTCTCTGTGATATACAGCAGCAACAGTCCAGCAGCTCACATGAGGCAGGTTTATTATGAAGAGGCTAATGGTGAATCGAACTCTTGGAGTGTGGTTTGAGGGTGGAACTGAGGCGGCGGAAGAGAAAAATTCACCGATTCTTATTCCCCCAGAGTGTAGACAGCCAGAGACAAGAAAACTGAGCCGCCTTAAGAAGATGCCTGCAAGCTGTGGGCGCTAAGAAAAGGCAGGCATTGCAGTTCTAGGGAGGGAAGGGGAGGGAACTCTGCCGTCCTCTTTCCATTTTCTTGGTCACAATTCCCCGCTGGTCTGTCAAGAGAAATGGGTCTGAGAAAAGCGGCATGATTCTCACCACAGCTCCTTAGCCAGTTTACAGAGGTTTTCAGCATAGCAGGCAGCTGCTTCCCAAATTCAGCTCTGCTCCCCTCTTCCTGGTTGAGTTTACGGTGTATCAACTCCGCCTGCCAGCACACAGTCCCAGTGCTCTTGAGTTGGGGCCAAAGTCTCGGAGGAGTGAAGCAGGTGGGGCCACCTTCTCAGGCTAGTGGCAGAGCTAGTTTGAGATGCTTTGCAACACACAAAAAAAGGGCCTATTTAAGAGACGGGATTACTTTCTCCATTCCACCCTTTTAAAAGCAGGAACAAATCACTTTCCAGATGACTGTTTCACTCACCTCTCTCTCTTTCTCTTCTCAGCTAAAAACGCTTTAGCACTGGAAAGGTGGTGGACCTGGACGCCTGCCTGGGGAGTCTGCTGAAAGGATCCAGGAAGACTTCTTCCCCCCCAAGTCCCATCCCACCCTCCGGCTTAGCCCCGGGTGTTTGAAATTCCAACACTGAAGTGTTAGTCCGGTATCTTCTTTTAAAATGTAGAAGAGAGTAAACAAAGTTATTCACACTGTAGAGTTAATTCTTCAGCTGGCTGGCTGGAATCTGCCGGTTCCCCCAGGCCAGGAAATGCCTGCTTACATCAGCCTTCAGGCAGGAAGAGTATTCAAAAAAGGATAGTTCAGGGATGTAGAACTTTTAATTTCACCTTTTGGGTGGCAACACCAAGTGTCGAGAAACTATGTTCCCTAAGTCTGAGAAATCAACCCCTGTTTTCATTTCTATTAAACTTGGAAATCCCCTACTGTCAACATCAAGACCTTGTAGTTTAAACTCATCTTGATAATCCGAGGATGAATAGCTAAAATTTGGAAATTAGGATGATTTTTATTCTTACCTAAATGCATTTTCCAAATATGCTTAAGGATTCTTAATTTTCACGGAGACTGCAATTTTCTTTCTGTTTTGATCTGTACGATATGTGCATGTGAAGCTAAGGTGCAGACACTGCTATTCATATGTTGATTGATCGATCAGTTGCTAAGTGGAGCCCAGACATTTAAATTTCCTCTCTCAACTGCTGATCATCATTACAATTCAGTTGAATATGGCACTATTTCCCTGCCCTCTCTGTTGCTACTCAAATCAGATGTTATGGTCACCATGGTAACCACCTACTCTTTCTCCCAGTTATTTCATTCATTAAACTTAAAGTTGCACAGGCTAGAAAATACTATGATTAAAAAAAACCCAAAAAACTCTAATAGGAATCAATCAAGCTCACCTAAGACAGGGAGTCATTTCAGTGTAAATGTTTTATTTAAAAAATCAGTTGAAAACATGTTCATCAGAAACAAATCATCACTAGGAAAACAGAACTGAGGGGTTGAATTGTCTCAATTGCTTGGAGATTTTTTAAAATGTTCTAAGTGGTTTTCAGGGATAAAGTGGGATTATCACTGACACTTCTAACTGGTCTTGATGGAATGGCTGCCTTGATGGGCTTGAAAGCTGTGGGAGTCTCAGAGGTTGTAGGTTGGGTCATAAAATGAAACAAGGTCTGTTTAAACCACACCTATGGGTGTAAAAGTGTATTTTTCTGTATAAATTTCTCTCCCTCCCCCCACAAAAACATTAGGGAAAAAGTAAAAAGATTTTTCCTTAAAAGCAGTACTTTGCTCATTTGTAAACAATTAATATTGACTGTCGATCACAGTTCTAGATGCAAGGGAGCAGGCTGAAATCAGATGAGTCCCTGAGGCTGGAGCTAGGAGTCTGGGCAGGGAGACAGATAATCAATGAAACCCCCAGAAGGATGGGGGCTGTTCAATCACAGAGCGTGTCTCTATTAAGCACCACTATTTGACCACCATTTCCAAGGCAGTCACCCACAAGTGGGAGTCTATCACTGAGGCAAGTCTGTTGTTGCACATCCTGTGGGAGACCACATCCGCCTAAAAACACAGTGCACTGAGGAGTTTTCATCAAGAATCCTCTTTCTCTTTCTTTCTCTCTCCAGGCATCCTGAAACGTTGCCCCTTTTGGCTCCTAAAAACAGTAAGACCCCTACAGATGAAAACTCTCTTCCTGCCCACAAATGTCTACCTTGTCTAAAGACAGGTGTTTTGCATCTTCCCAATCACCAACATGGACGGGAGATAATTGCAAAACGACTCTCCCACCATCACAAAATTATTATTTCTAATAGAGAAATTCTGGTTTGCAGGGACCAAGGCTCTCCATTTCCTCTGCTCACTGAGGTTGAGATTTCACTTTCAAACTGAACGGGTTTATTTTAGAGCCTCTGCATAGAAAATCTCACCCAACGTGATCAACAAATCTACTTATTCCCTGGTTGAGACTGCCTGGGGACAAATTTTGAGTGTAATGCTGATTAGTAAGCCACACTGGACCCTCTGAACAGACTTCAGGGACCCAGGGACCATCCTGAGTAGAGACCACTGTCATTGTCATTCACAGCCATTACCAGCTGGTCCCTCCCACCTTCCATTCCCCACCTCCCAGGGCTCATGTGGTTTGCAGGAATGAGGTTTATAGGGAAACTAGTACAACAGGACGCCTTTGTACTGTGAGTGATGCCAAACTCTGACATCAGGAAGGCCTGGAATGCTCATTGTCATTTGCTTCCCTGTGCCCATCTGCTGGCTGCCTCATCCTCCCCAAAAGCTCCCAAGGTTTCTTTGTGGTTTTTTCCAAAGCTTCCAGCTTCCTCTTCTATTCAAGTCTTTCCAATTCTAGCATCTTCTGTGCAAAATAGAAAAAAGGGTGAGGGGCACAGAATGTAAGACTAACAGATTTGGGATTTGATTTAAAGCTTAAGGCTACGGGGTCTGGAGACTTGATTCTAGTCCCACCTCAGCCAAATCCAACTGGATGCTTTCAGTCAAATCACTTACACTTAGTTTTCTCATCTGTCAAAATGCATATTTAATGGGATCAAACAAGAGGAAGTGCTCTGGAAAGTTAAAAATTTGGTACAAATGTCAGATGCAACAGAACTACTATACAGTAGAACTCATACAATAGTTTTCAGAAGATTTCAGACAAAATCACGGATTTCAGAAGGCATATAGCCTTTACTTCATGCCATCACAATCCTCCTAGTCATCTAAGTTAGAAACTTCAGCCTCAAACCTTGATTCCACATCTAGTGAGGTATTAATCAATCCCATCAACTCTACCTCCAAACCGTCTCTCTAGTCTGTATGTAGTCCCTCTTTGTTACCACTGTCATTGCCATGAATGAGGCTCTCTCAAAATTGGTTCCCTCCCTCTAATCTTACCTTCTCTCAATGCATTAGCCACAGCAGCAGTCAGAAATCTCTTTCTAAAATGGTCCACTGATGTTGTCTCTCCTCCATTAAAATCTTGTGCTGACACCTCATCAACTACAGCATAAAGCCTACGTTCTCAGTGAAGCACATTACTCCCTCCACAGACTTGCTCTCCTGATTGATAGCCTCTCTCCTCACTGTCTTCTTCCTGGAGAACTGGTGGCTTTGCACAGATAGCTCTTTCTTCCTTTTTGTCCATTGACTCTGTTCATTCTTCGAACACACATTCAGACACTGCTGCCACTGGGAATCCTCCTGACCTTCTCAGACTGGGTTAATGACCACCCTGCTATTCCCAAAGCACCTTCTACATACCTCGCATTCCAGTATTTCTCACATGATCCTGAAATGTTTGGGATCCTTGCTTTGCTGAAGGTACAACTGGTAATACCCAGTGTAGCATTTCCGATGGCCTGGTTTTACTGAACCATGAAGAACTCAGCACAAATCCCTGGATGCATCTGACAGCTCTGGGGCAAGGAACCATCCCTACCTTACTTTCGGTAATGGCCTACGTCATAATGGCAACACCCTTGCCTTAAGCCTGAATCACAGACTCCTCCTCCACGAAACAGATTTAGTTTCTGGGAACACGTCTGGTTCCTCCACTTTAAAACTGAACTGAACAGGAACTTCAGAGTGTGTATATCAGTGGTGGCAAAGTAGTACCACATAGTTACTTTGCCCAGACGTAAGTTAAGGTCAGTAGAACACTGTTGCCCTGGTTTTGGTTCTTTCCTTCTACAATGTAAGGATAATCGTAACTTCTAGTTAGGTAGCTTCCAGGTTACTGTACTATGAAGATCTCTTAATAAATTATTCTAGACAATGCTAGGTTAGAAACAGTTCCACCCAGGAGAGGGGTGTATAAGCATATCTTTCTTGTGCATCAGCTGTTTAGCAGGCAAAGTTAGAAGGCTTGAATTCTCCTGATGTTTTGCCCTAGTCTTATTCACTCATTGCTATAAAGGGTAGTATTAACAGTTATTCTGAAAATGTCTCTAAATACAAAGTCTAATGCTGGGTAACTTCCATTCAAATCCAAAGCCAGAAAAGGAAAGGTGACTTACTAGGCATAAGTTTCGGGAGGCACTTAAGTGACAATTAATGAAAACTCCAAGGAAGGTAGAGTTTTCCAAAATCATATGTCAAACAATAACAACGTCTGTGTGGGACAGCCCAAGCCTTCCTGAAAAAGAAACACCCCAATCCTCCCCAGGTTAATTATGCTTACTCATACAGGAATTACATTTCCTTAGCCCCTGAAGCTGGGCATGACACCCTGGGGCCTGGGGACAGTTTACACTTAGAAGGACTTGCCAAAATTGACTACACAGTACATAACTTTGCATTAAGTCCTCCAAACCAGCCTGACCAGTCTGGAGCTGAAAAACACAGGATCATGCTTTTCAATGCTACTGATAAGGAACTCAGCAATAGTCAATTCAGTGCAGCTTCGGAGCCTTTAGACTACATTCTGGGCAAAGTAGAATCAGCAAATTTTACGCACCTTGGGCTTCCCTGGTGGCGCAGTGGTTGAGGATCTGCCTGCCAATGCAGGGGACACGGGTTCGAGCCCTGGTCTGGGAAGACCCTACATGCCGCGGAGCAACTAGGCCCGTGAGCCACAACTACTGAGCCTGCGCGTCTGGAGCCTGTGCTCCGCAACGAGAGGCCGCGACAGTGAGAGGCCCGTGCACCGCGATGAAGAGTGGCCCCCGCTTGCTGCAACTGGAGAAAGCCCTCGCACAGAAACGAAGACCCAACACAGCCAAAAATAAATTAATTAAAAAAATATTTATGTACCTTAATAATTGGGTGTTTTACAGTGAAGCTGAGTTGTCCATTTCTATACAGAGTCACTTACTGCTAAATGAACATATGACCATTTAAATATGTCTTCATTTAAGAAGAGAGAGCATGATACTTTATACACCATAATGTCAGATCAGAAACCATGCAACTTGTATCTGAGAATTAAATTGCTTTTTAAAACCAAAAGTAAAACAAAACAGGGCTTCCCTGGTGGCGCAGTGGTTAAGAATCCGCCTGCCAATGAAGGGGACACGGGTTCGATCCCTGGTCTGGGAGGATCCCACTTGCTGCGGAGCAACAAAGCCCATGTGCCACAACTACTAAGCCTGGACTAGCCTGCGAGCCACAACTACTGAGCCCACATGCCACAACCCGCGTGCCTAGAGCTCGTGCTCCGCAACAGGAGAAGCCACTGTAGTGAGAAGCCCACGTACTGCAACGAAGAGCAGCCCCTGCTACCGCAACTAGATAAAGCTCACACGCAACAACGAAGACCCAAACACAACCAAAAATAAATAAACTATGAAAAAAAACAAAACTTTTTTTTAAATTGCAGAAACAATACAAATTCATGATGGAAAAAAACATGAGTTTTATTTAAAGAAAAAATATTAGGACAAAATAGATATTAACACCTAGGTCAATCATTGAGAGCGCTTTGTTTAGTTCCTTCTATGAATTTTTTTTAACAAAGTTGAGATCACACTGCACAAAAAAATTTGCATTTTACTATTTCATATGCTGTATACTGTACACATTTTCCTGTGTTTTAACAGCTCCTTGTCCAGAACATTTTAATGGTTCTTTTTTTTGGGGGGGTGGGCCATGCTGCAGAGCATGTGGAATCTTAGTTCCCAACACCAGGGATTGAACCTGCGCCCCCTGCAGTGGAAGCTTGGAGTCTTAACCACTGGACTGCCAGGGAAATTCCTTAATGATTCTTTAAAACCTTACTGAGTGAATTCCCTGGTGATCCAGTGGTTAGGTCTCTGTGCTTCCAATGCAGGGGATGTGGGTTCGATCTCTGGTCAGGGAACTAAGATCCCACAAGCCATGTGGGGTGGCCAAGAAAAAAGAAAAAAACAAAATTAGTAGATGTACTGTAAATTCCTTAACATTGCCGCATTGTAGAAAATTTGTGATACAATATTTCAGATTTTAAGATTGGATATTTAACAATGTATATGATATTCCCAAGTAATTTAGAGGACTAAACATATTAGCAAGGGTCAGAAACACCTAAATAATAGTCATTATATGTAGACTAGTGGTTATGAGTTTATTCTCTGGAGTTAGCATACTCACTGGCTTCACATTCTGGTTCTGCCTCAACCGAGTGACCCTCTGAGTTATGTAATCTTCCTAACATATGAAGTTTTCTTATCTCCTAAATGAGAATAAGAGTTGTACCACCTGATAGGTTATCACTAAATTAGTGTCATTAAAGCACTTAGTGCCGTGTTTGCCACACAAGAGTCAATGAATGTTAACTATTTAAGAACAACTATTGATGTTATTAGTACATTATTTGATATTATTAGCAGTAATTATTTTTGTGATTAGTAACTTATTGTTAATCATTTGATTTTGCTGGGCTGTGGCAATGTTGTCAGAAGAGACCAAATGGCACTTACTGATTAATTTAGATCTAAACAATTCTTTTAAAATACATCATTTAAGGAGAAAGTCATTTTGCATTTTGGGATGTGATTTCAGAAGGCAGGTACAGAAAGCTCTTTTCTGGAAAAGAACCCAGTTAAGGCTTGGTGAAGTCATTGTTTAATGGAAACATTCTATCTCAAGATTGGTAAAGAGTTCAAAGATAATTTTGTGTAACATCTCTCCCCTCACTCCAACTAAACCAGGCGACCTTCAACTATTCTTGAACATCTCGTACACTGGGGAACTTCTTACCTACCAAGGTAGCTCTTACACTTAGAAAATTCATTTTATATTGAGCCAAAATATGTTTCCCTGTAGCTTCAACATATTAATAATAAACCCACAGATCACCTCCAACAAGCTTTAACATTGAATTTTCAATATAGTGAATTGATGGGGATCACAACTTCTAATGGATTTATTTTGGAGTTTGAAAGAGATTGGTGAGAGCCCAAATGTAGTAAAACCAAGACTGCATTACTCAGACTTAGCGAAAAACTGAGAAGATTTATGTATTCATTATCATGTGTGCTTTCCTGCAAATTGAATAATCTAAAATAAAAGGAAAGCTTAATGATTTTTCTTGGGAAAGAAATTTCTAAAGCTAGAATTCTAAAAAGGCTTTTTAAAAGTTCATATGAAAAAAAAAAAAAGTTCATATGGAAGCTCCTGTATAGTTTCATGTTTCATCTGGGGAGCAGAATGGGGGAAGGTCAGCCTTGGGACAAGTTTTGGCTGGGTTGGTAAGCTTGCCGCTCACCTTCTGATGGCATCTGCTTCTCCATAACTGAACCACTTTCTACACAGAAGTGAATGCTTAGAAGTATTTAGAAATGGATATCAAATGACAACCTTGGTAAACAAGGGGCTATATGAGTCACAAAAGCCGCTCAGCAGAACTTAACAAAATTCATCATCTCTCGATACTGTGGACCGTATCTCTACAGATCTGTTTTAGCCATCAGGCATGCTTAACTGTCACGTTATTAGAAAAGCAGAGTTTCTTTGCATGAAGATTACCTGACTGCAGTTGCTAGTATTTTTCTACTTTGCAGTCTTTAGCACAGAAGCTGGCAAGTAGCTGCTATTCAATAAATACTCACGCTGATTGAATGACTATCTGTCCCTAAGGGTTACAGATAAATGTCTAGTCCCTCCAACATCTGGTTACCCTGGTAGCTACTCAGACATTGGAGGACTGCCACTTACTCTCTCAGCTCCTTCCTCCTCGTCCACTGCCATCACTTCTTTCCTCCGGGCTATCCCAGTACCCACCATCTCTTCTTATAGTCCACAACTTCAAACCCAATCATACAAGGAAATTCTAAATGTGCTTTTGTTTGTTAGTTTTTAAAGAGGGAAGGTCTCACTTCTGGGTCTCTAAGACAGAAAAGAAGAAGCTCCTACGCTCTCTGTGGAGGTCATGGTGAACTCATATCTGGACAGCATTCTTTAAGGGCAGTGGTTTTCAAATTACAAATCACAACCCATAAGAGAGTTGTGAAATCAACTTAGTATATCATGATCCACATTTTCTTTATAAAAAAATAGAGTAGAAAGTATCACAGGGTATTGCACATAGTAAGAGTGTTAGAAAATCTAAATTTCAGTTTTCTAATTGTGGGCGCCTGTGTGCAGTTATGTATATATATTAATATATCTATGCATATTTGTCATACATACACACTAGGGCATGCTACAAGGTGCACAGAATTTGGCCTAGGTATTAGCCCCTTTTCCCCTGTTTGTCCTAGTACCTTTGTGTAGGGCTTGAACTGCACCAATATATAAGAGGCAACTTTGTGTACGTGCGTCCTTGAGTTTTAGAGTAAATGTATTTCCTGTTGTAAGCTGGGGCTTACAACAACAACAGAAGTTGAATATTAACATTGGCCGACCAGAGAGAATTAGGAACGGAAGGTGAGGGTATCACAATCATGCCACATAAGCACAGGCTCTTTTGCAATTTCATACGTACTCATTTTCACATTCAACCAAGAGCTGCTGACCAGTAACTGCTGAGTGAATTATGAAGGATCATTAATTTGGTACTCAAATTAGTGCATTACGAGAATTTATTAAGCACTTTAATTTGGCATTCCTCCAGGGAAGCTAGCTGCCATATGGTGCTTGGCTATGTTACACATCTTCTACTGTACAGGCAGAGAGGTGGAAATTCTGAAATTTGAGGGCAAGTTGTTTTTTAAAAATCCACTGCATCTTCCATGTTTTTCTTGAGTTTGTCATCACTGTCTATTCTTGCTTTTAATTATAAATTTAGTTTTATCATTAACTCTTCTATTTGCTATTAATAATTTTGTCAACCCTTTGCATATACAAAACATATTTAATGCAAATACATAATTTACATTAAATATATTTTGGCTTAACATTTTCTAATAATTAGGCTGCAGGAT
>NW_020175047.1:2204261-2235720 GCF_003031525.2 Neophocaena asiaeorientalis asiaeorientalis
AATCATCTCTACATAGGGATAAACATATCCCTATTACTAAAGCCTATGTAAACATAATCCTCCCCACACCCACGATTTGTTTTCACAGTCACATTCTTCATTGCCAGCAGGTTTGTTTGCCACTGGGAATTGAGAGTGATGGGGATAAATGAGACATACATTGTTTTTGGACTAAGTGGCCTGAAGTCTAAAAATGTGAGATTCACCCATTTTACAGATGAAAAGACTGAGGTCTAGGCATATGAATTGACTAATCAATGTTAGCAAAGGTACTTGGACAACAACTCAGCTCTCCAGATTCTCTCCCTCTGCCTTCAAATCACTCAGACTCCAGGTACAACCCAGAACACAGAGCCTGATCCAGAGCAAAAGTTTTACAAAGTATGTGCTTAGTCACTTGTTTTATTTACTGTGAGGTTGAACAATATAAAATTACAGATTTGTTAGGTCAAAAACTGTCAGATATTGGCACTTTCATATGGTTCAAGCTAAACAGTGTTATTTTAATAACTCCAGCCTCTGCCACTCTGAGATCTTGATTTTCACAGAAGGAGCAGCATAGTGCATTTGTTAAGATCAAAGACTCGAGCCAAACTGCCCTAGTTCAAGACTCAGATCTTCCACTGCCTGGCCACGTGCCCTGAGCCAGATGACAGATTTTCTGCCTCTCAGTGTCCTCAAAGAGGAACAGAATACTATATGATGCTATTATTATTATATTGTTGTTTTTATTATTATTCCTAAAACTCAACATACTCGCTAGTTAGCCAAATGGCCTGACCAAGTTTGGGCAGCTTTATGCACCTGTTCTGAAAGGTGTTTTCAGACGCGAAATCTTTTCTAGAGACAGAGATTTTGGACCCTCTTTACTTGGCAAGGTTGGCTATTTATTTGTTTGACTGGCATTTGGCCTTATAGTTTCCAACGTTTCTCTCAAATGTCCTATTTCTCTCTGCAGACAGCATTGGATAATAAGTAAAACAGAGAGGCTGAAACATCCTAGCAACAGAAATCAACTGTGTGTATGATTTGTTGCTCTGTTTTTACTTCATCTATTTTTGAAAATATGGTTGCTCTTTTAAGTGCCCATTTCTTCTCCAGGCAGTTAAGCTGAAGTATCGCTCTAAAGAAGAAGAAGAAAAAAGAAGTATCCAAATTTGAAAAACGGCTTTGGCTAGCTCATGATGTAGAGAAAAGACAACAATTTAAGGGTAGATCAGAGTGCAGTAAAGTGATTCCAATGAGACCTGATGCTGACTAATTACTTCTCTATAGATGGTGGTGTTCAATTTACTAAGCATCTGTGCATGTCGGAATTTGGGACACTGTGGGTGGTACGAGTCCATGATATCTACATAACTCAAAAAGCAAAATAGCCCATCTACAAGCATCATTTTATTAAGTGAAATAAAATACAAGTGCAAAATCTCATTTTGCAGTTAAGTGGTGGACCACATTGTAGGGTCCCCGAAACCAGTCCTGCTTGGATAAAAGTAAGTAAACAGATCAGGCCGTGGAAGCAATGTCTCTTCAGAATGGGATTTAGAACAAGATTTAGAAGAGAGATGCTACAGTGAGGCTGGGAATGATTCATTACTTCCCAGATTTAGGTGTGGGGACGGAATAAAGTTAATACAACACTTTTATGAGAAGAATTATATATGGAACTACTTTCACTGTACTACAATTTCCTACGAAAATACTAATTCTCATGAAGAAAAAGTGGATGGAGCAGAAGAAAATAATCAGACAAAAAAAGACGAGAGGGTTTGTTGAGAAATGAACTTTCGTATTGATTGATTCTGTTATTTTAAACCATGCTTTTATTAATGGTATAAGTCTTTCTCCTCTCTTGGATCTATGCTTTTCTCTCCCATTCTCTTGAATCTAAAAGATGTATTACCTACTTAAGATGCATTTCAAGTACCAACATATTCAGTGGCAAGGTATTTCAAAGTGCACTGTCTCAGAGAACACTGTAAAAGGAAAACAAATAGAACTGTATGCTTGGCCCATAGTCAACCCCTCTACGTAATTGTTAAATAAATGATTAATAAAACAATGAATAAATTAATAAACTCATGCTTAGGAAAAGAGTTTCTTTTACTTAGCACTGCTATGACTTTGGGGTTTCAAATCACATTTTGATCCATTTATTTGACATTCAATAATGGATTTTGTACCTTCTTTATATCAGGCATCATTCTAGGTGGTGGATATACATGATCTCATGACATTCATGCAATCTCAGTTCAGAAAACTACTAGCTGCCTTTAATCTACTCTTCGTTTTCTTGATCCCCGGAGTTTTCTCCTTGGCCATTTCACTTAATCTGTCAATTTTCTCATCTACAAAATTAGGACAGTGTTGTGAAGAACGATTAAACTAGTTCATGAGGGCTTCCCTGGTGGAGCAGTGGTTGAGAGTCCGCCTGCCGATGCAGGGGACACGGGTTTGTGCCCTGGTCCAGGAAAATCCCACATGCCGCTGAGAGGCTGGGCCCGTGAGCCATGGCCGTTGAGCCTGCGCGTCCAGAGCCTGTGCTCCGCAACGGGAGAGGCCACAACGGTGAGAGGCCCGCATACCGCAAAAAAAACAAAAAACAAACTAGTTCATGAAATAATTTGGGAAACACTAGGGAAAGTAAAGGTAGTAAGTACACATGTATTACAGGTTGGTAGTAGATCCCTGCGGTAAAGCGCAAAGGCTCTGCGTGCAGCCTGCTTGGATTTGGATCTTAGTTCTTCCTGTCACTAGCATGCTGTCTTGGGCAAGATACCTCTCCATCCCTCAGTTTCCTCCTGCGAAGGGAATAGTAATAGCACTGACCTGTATTTGTCAGCTCAGGCTGCCATACAAAATGCCGTAAACTGGGTGCTTAAACAACAGATATGTATTTTCTCACGGTTCTGGAGGCTAGAGGTTTGAGATCAGGGTGCCGGCATGGTTGGTTTCTGCTGAGAGTTCTCTTCCTGACTTGTAGACAGTCAGCCGCCTTCTTACTTTGTGCTCACCAGCCTTTTCCTCAGTGTGTGGGTACAGAGAGAGAGAAAACTCTCTGGTGTCTCATTTTATAAAGGCACTAATCCCATGATGAGGCCTCTATCCTCATGACCACATCTAAACTTAATCACCTCCCAAAGGCCCCATCTCCAACTACTGTCACATCAGGGGTTAGGGCTACAATATATGGATTTTGGGAGGACACAGTTCACTCCTTGGCTTGACGTCATAAGGTTATTATGAGAATTATGTATATTAATCCGTTTGAAGCACTTCAAACAGATTCACTTGGTGAATTCTCAATAAATGTTTGCTGTTGTTATTTCTGGAGCCAAGTGAATAAAGAGGGCAGCCATTTAATTTACAAAGCAGATTGTTTAGTAATACTGTTTATAGAAGATATCTAGAGACCAAACTCTGTGATCTTTAAGCTCTGGGTATTCTATATAAGGGCATTCTCAAATACATCCACACAACTGATTAAGCAATAAGTCAAGGGACCTTGGAGAGGTCTTTCCTTCTTTTTTGTCCCTTAACTTTTCACAGTTGTCTTTTCAGGACTCCAGCTGGCTCATCTATGAAAGCTTCTCCCCTCTCTGGAACATACTGCACCTCTTCCGTCTTTGTTCCACTTTCTGTGTTGATGGTTTGAGCAGAGGAGAGTAGGAGAAATGGTGAGGCTAGTGTCTCTAACCTCAGCTCCTTAACCACCGAAGGCCACAGTTATTGATAGAAGCTCTATTTTAAACAAAAACTATGCTCAGCGTCTTCTGTTTGAAATGGTTTCCTCCCTAGAGGTCAAATAGTCAACCTGCAGCCAATACAACCGTCTCCTCTGAAACTGTTTTCTTTTCTTTTTTTTGATTGCAGCACGTGTCATGTGGAACATCCCTGACCAGGGATCGAACCCCTGCCCCCTGCAATGGAAGCACGGAGTCTTAACCACTGGACCACCAGGGAAGTCCCAGTTCTGTTTTCATGCTTAAGTTATGGGAGCCTCACTATGATACAGGACAGTTCTTTCTGTTTTTGAACAATTCCATAGACAGAAAATTCTTCTTTATTTTGAGTTGACATCTACTTCCATAACACCTACACACTGGTCCTAAACTTATCTTCTGTATTACGCTGTTGGACACATAGTAAATCTCTTAAAAGGTCTAAGTGAACTGAACTACTTCTTGAGGTATTCTTGTTGACTTACAATTTTCCCATCTTCTCTTATTCTTCCAGTGATGCTGTCCTACAAAACCTTCCTTTTTTCTTCTTCACTTCCATGTCTGTCCCCATTTGCTCTATTCCCTCTGTTCCCAGCTCCATATTAAGGGCCCCCAGGAGTTGATAGTAAAGGGAGTGAGTGGATGGCATTGAATAACTTATGAAAAAGTTAGTGATAATACCAATTCTCTTCTTTCTGATTTTTCTGTGAGAAAAGGAGGTTCATATCAAGTTCAGATTCCAGAGAGTCTGTGTTTTCTGGGGGGTTTAAACATACACCATCACAAATTATATACTACTGAGCTATAACCCCAGCCAGCTCCCATTACAATGTTTACCAAAACCTACATTAGCAAACTATTTACTGCCAACATTAATGCTATAATTTAGCTATTTAGGCTGCCTGGGAATGAAGTGATAGGCAGTATAAAGCTAAGACTTCTTTTTCCTAGTTGCTACATCTTAAAGGAGGGCAGGCTTATCTTTGGGGGTTGTTCCTTAAAGGCACACATTAGTCACATGTGGGCCACTGGCATTATTGTCCACACAAAGTGTACCTGTGTAGGACAGTCCAGCAGGGTTGGCTGTGTTTTCTTAAATGCATTAGGCAGAAAAGCTTTGAAATTTCCCCCTGTCTCAAAGCAGAAAGAGATACAGTCAGACTGGGAAGCTATGCTTTGTACAAAGAAGGACAGAATTCTAAGTCATCAGCTATCACTAAAGTTGTCATCACTTTTCTCATCCCTATGAAATCTGCTCTGCTCAGAGGTTCTCCATCCACCCAAATGCCTGGACATTCCATCTTATTTACCAAGTTCTGTCAAGCCTACTTCCTGGGAACGTGTCTAGCTGCACTATAATGTGTCTTCATTGTCTCTCAACTGGACCATGATAGTAACTTCCTTGCTTTACTCTATCCATTTTCCTTATTGCTCTTGGGGTAGACTTTTTTTTTTTTTTTGTGATACGCGGGCCTCTCACTGTTGTGGCCTCTCCCGTTGCGGAGCACAGGCTCTGGACACGCAGGCTCAGCGGCCATGGGTCACGGGCCCAGCCGCTCCACGGCATGTGGGATCTTCCCGGACCGGGGCACGAACCTGTGTCCCCTGCATCGGCAGGCGGACTCTCAACCACTGTGTCACCAGGGAAGCCCGGGGTAGACTTGTAATATACAAGTCTTGCTCAAAATCCTTTAAAAGTTGCCTACTGTTTGAAGTATAAGCTCTAAAGTGTTGGAGGTGAGCACAGCTCAGGGAGTACATAAGATAATGTACTTGTCAGGGAAGAAGTAGCAGTGCTTCTATTCATATTAACGTTTTCTCTTACAAATCAGAAATCCAGCTGTGTTATATTCAATATATGGATTGCTGCTGGTGCTTTCACTCAGTCCTTCTGTCAGTGCATCTCTCTTATGTTTAAGGACTGAAGGAAACTTGAAGAAAGAGAGGGAGTTTCACAAAGTAGAAGGGCCAGAGTGTGCCCCATTGGTTTTTGTGTGCCAAGACAAAAGGATCTGAATTAGAGAATCTTTATAGTATTTTGCAAAAAGCTAGAAAGTAGGCATAAGAATCTTGTGTACTAGACAGAGATTCACTGGTTATATTGTTCAAAGTACTTATGAGGTGTTAAACCTAATAAATTATACATTTTAATTTTTTAATTAGCACCCAACTTTTGCTCTTCTTTTCTGTGTATGATAATTTATCAGAAATATGCCACATACCAAATGATGGGGTTTAGGAAATGGCAGGGGCAGGAAGGACTCTGACCTTTCCTTGAAGCAGGTCTAGAGACCCTCATGTGAGAGGTGCCTTCCCTGTACCTGGAGCACCCTTATCTCTGAAGACAGACGGATGCCAAGAGGAATGTGAATGAACAAGCATTGTCAAGTTTCCCCTAATTTACTACAGTTAGCTCATACCCTTTGTCTTATCCATTCCCCAACTTCCACTTTTCATCAAACCTAGTATAAAAACACTCGGGTTTAGGGTTAGCTTGTAGAAGATAATATAATAGCTTCATAATGTTAATGTAGATGCTTATAAAATGAGATATAAAACCACTAACCATAAATAAAAAGATTGGTAAATTTGATTATATTAAAATTAGGAATTTCTGTTTCTCAAAATATATCACCAGGAGAGTTAAAGGGAAAGCCATAGCAACATATAACCAACAAAGAGCTGATCCAGAATATATAACCTACACTTATAAATCAATAAGGAAAAAGAGAGAGAACTCAATAGAAACCATCAAGGATATTCAATAGCTGATAAACATGTGAAAAAGGTTCCGCCTCAATCTCATAAGTCATTAGGGAAATTGCATTTTAAACAAAAATGAGGTTTCTCCAGGAAGGTGGATTAGACATTTTTTTCTTATTCTTCCCTCTAATTACAACTAATAACTCTGGATGTTATATATAAAGAAAATATAAGAAGACTCTGAAAGGTAGAGAGAAAGCAGCAGACTGGCTAGGGACCTCGGGACTCAGCACAGAGCTGAATTCCCTGGGTTCTGTTACTGCCTTGTATATTCCAGAACTGGGTGCTGGAAAAGCCAGCAACCCAGGAATGCCAACAAAAACAAACAAACAAACAAACCAAAGCCCCCCTCAAAAGCTTGCCCTCCCTCATCAGAGGACCAGGAAAGGAGCAGTCTAGCAAGAACAGCTCTACTCCAGCCAAACACTGCAGAAAAACCTGCAGCCCCATCTCCACCATCAGCAACAAAGGCTGAATGGGTAGCCAGGCTTTTCATCCCCACTGGTGTTTAAGTGGAGACCATGCTGTCCGTGGGGACCACGTGGGTTGACTGGACTTTCACCCTCACCAGGCAGTAATGAGGTACCCCTACCCCTGACTGTGGAGGTGGGGTAACAGAAGAGGCCTACTGGAGAGTCCTGAGATCCCATTCCCACCCAGGAGTAACAAGAAGCCCTTCCGCATGCCCACCCTCTGGGAGGCTCACGTACAGCTAGACTCCATCCTCTTCTGGAAGTTCAAAGGTCGCCCTTCACCTACCAGAGCAGTGTCAGAGGAGGCTTACTGAAACACAAGATTTAAATAAGATCCAGAGTCTTATAATATCCCCAGATAACCAAGTTTCAATCACATGAAGACAAAATCACTCCTCTTACCAAGAACCTGGAAGATCTTGAAATGAATGAGAAAAGATCATTAACACACACTGAGGTTGAGATGATACAGGTGTTGGAAGTTTCTGGCCAGGATTTAAAGTAGCCACTGAACTTCATTGAGCTGCATTGTTTCATTAAGCAATTATAAACATGCTTGAAACAAATGAAAAAATAGGAAGTCTCGCAAAGAAACAGAAGATAGAAAAACTAAGTGAAAATTTTAGAACTAAAAAACACAATGACTGAAATTAAAAAACTCAATAGATGAGCTCAACCACAGAATGGAGAGACTCAAGGTAAACTGGAAGATAATACAATAGAAATTCACATCACGTTTTATATATTAACTATCTACAGCTTTTTGTATGTCAATCATAACCCAATAAAGTGGTTTAAAAAAACAATAGAAATTATCCAATCTGAACAACAGAGATAAATAGACCAGAAAAACAAAACAAAACAAAAAACGAAAAACAGAGCCTTGGAGATATGTGGCCTATAACAAAAGACCTAACATTCATGGCATCTGAGTGCCAGAAGAAGAGAAAGAGAGTGGAGATGAAAAAAGTCCCGTAGATCTACCCTAAAAGAATGACAAAGTTCTACAAATAGGAGGTAATGATGAAAGAAGCAATCCTGAACATGATAAGAACAAATTATGGATAAATATGATACACTTTCCTCCTCCTGAGTTTCCCAACTTCAGTCTGACATTTGAAGAAAAATTATAACAATTCTTAATGTAGCTCTCAATGTACGTGGAATAAAGCTAAGACAACTATACTATAAATTGGAAGGGTTATAAAGGGAGGTAAAGTTCCTCCACATCTCAAACTAGAAATGTGTCAACACTAGTAGACTTTGATGATATATATGTATATATATGGGTTATATATCAAGTATAATACCTAGGGCAAACAATGAAAAGATATACAAAGTGATACACTCCAAAACACTATAGATAAATCAAAATGGAATTCTAAAAAATGTTCAGGTAACCACAGGAAGGCAGGAGAAAGTAAACAGAGAAATGAAAACCAGAAAGAAACAAAAGCATGAAACAGAAAACAAAATAAATGACAAAAATAAAATGCAGCCCCATATGTAAAAAATGAGAAGAAGCTGGCTTTACAGATTTTTCCCATTGGCTATTATTCTTTAAATGAATAGCATTTTGTGAAGAACGCTTGCTCTTAAATACCAAAACAATTTATAAAATGCTAAAATTTTATATCTAGTTGAGTAAAGCAGATTGTGATTTTATTCAAAACTGTCTTTTTCTTAATTTTATATTGATGTGTTTAAAGCTATAAAATAAAAACAAAGCAAATAATGAAAAAACATTTAAGTAGATATGGGTATTTTTAATAATCAAGATGATTAGGTTCAATATGGATGTCTCAAACTAATTTTGTTTTATAACCTATTTGCAAACAAGAAATTAAATATCAATTCTATAAACTGTCTCTCACACACACACACTGTCTCTCCTTTTTATTGTATCAAAAGATGATGTGGTTTTATCCGTCTCTGCTGATGGAACTGCCGTCCACAATCTTCTAACCTAGAAGTCTCTAATATTCTTTTCTCTTTTCATAACTGCTGCATTCAATAGGCCCCCAAGTTCTTTCAGTTCTACTTCAGAAATCTTTCTCCAATCCATTGCCTTTTCTCTACCTTAAGTATCCTATTTTATATCAGGTCTCAATCTCTCTCTCTCCTGAACTATAGAAAGAGCATCCAGTTTTATTTTTTCTAACTCATATCAGGACAGGTTTGTCCCCTGCATAAAGCTATTCACTGGCTTCTAGTTGCCTTTGTGATTAAGTTGAGACCCCTTTATGTGGTAGTGTTCTTCGTTAAATTGACCACCTTCTTCCTCCTCATTTCCCCTTGCTTGCCTCTCTTGTCCTTAATCCTATAGTCACCTGGAGTCCTATGCCATGCCTTGAAGATGTCATGCTCCTTTAGGACTCTGGCACGTTTTATCATGCCCTTTCTTCTGCCTGGGATGCCCCCACCCCCAAGCTTCTCCACCAAACTTCTACCCTTTTACTCACATCAATTTTTACTTCCCAATTATTGTCCCAGTAGTGAATGCACCTTCGTGTGTGTGTGTGTGCGTGTGTGTGTGTGTGAGAGAGAGAGAGAATGAATGAGGTGAGGGAGGGGGATGCAGCAAGTAAGAGAGTGAGTGTACGTGTGTTAAGGAGACCAAGAAGGTTAGAGTGGTATTTGGTAGTGGTGGAGAAATTGGTAGGAAGCTTTGAAAATGTATACACCCTAGGAGTGGTGTTAGATTCTCAGTTAAAGAGCCCTTGAAATTTTTGTTTTGTTTTGTTTTAATTTGTTGTTTTCTCTTGATGCAGGAGCTGATCTTAAGAGTATTTCCTTGCCAAGATCATAGGGTTCTGCTCTTTTATAATCAAGGGAGATCCATCCCTTTTACATGCAATTTCAATCAAGAAACCCCAGATCTCTATTCCAAACTGTAACCCAGTTGATTGCATTATAACCTGACAGTCTGAAGCCCTAGTAAAAGAACTATGATTCACAAGTCGTACATAAGAAATAACCCTGGATAATAAAAATTTGTTACTGTTAATAGTTCTACATTCCCTGCCTGGCCAACCCACACCCATTTATGACCTCATGGTACGTCCAGCTCTCTAGTAAAGATGAGGTTATCTATCAAGTTATTACAAATGAATGATGCAAGCTCATAAGATAATCTGATTAAATCCTCCTATATTAACTCCATGTTCACCCTAAAGCTTTCTTTTTTTAATACAGTAGGTTCTTATTAGTTTTATCTATTTTATACAAATTAGTGAATATATGTCAATCCCAATCTCCCCATTCATCTCACCACCACACTCCCACCTCCCCCACCCCCTGCTTTTCCCCCTTGGTGTCCATATGTTTCTCCTCTACATCTGTGTCTCTATTTTTGCCCTGCAAACTGGTTCATCTGTACTATTTTTCTAGACTCCACATCTATGCGATAATATATGATATTTGTTTTTCTCTTTCTGACTTACTTCACTCTGTATGACAGTCTCTAGATCCATCCATGTCTCTACAAATGACCCAATTTCATTCCTTTTTATGGATACATAATATTCCATTGTATATATGTACCACAACTTCTTTATCCATTCATCTGTCGATGGGCATTTATATAAACCCTCCTATATTAACTCCATGCTCACCCTAAATTTTTCTGACAATATCTTAGTTTCCTATGAAGATTTCCCATCTACTTGGGAGATAAGATTTTTTTGTACAGTAAATTCCCTACATACAAACTTTCAAGTTGCGAACTTTCAAAGATGAGAACGTGTGCTTGCATGTCAGATCACATAAGCTAGTTCACATGTCTGGCGTACATTGTCAGGTGCATGCATCCTCTACAAGTGGTTGTGCTTTTGTGTACTTTACTGTACAGTACTGTATAGAGTAGAGTAGTATGGTATCTTTATTTCAAGCCCAGGATGTCTGCAAGCAAGCATAAAAGAAGCAGTGATGTAGCTGGTACTGCTAAGAAGCTCCAAGTGATAACGATGGAAACGGAAACAAATGTGAAAATAATTGAGAGAGTGGAGTGACAAGAGGAAGAAGTAACTAAAGAACCAAAGAAATTCACGATGCAGGAAATGGCGAGGGGATTTTCTTTATTTGAGGAGGCACTGTTAGTTTTTTGAAGCACAGGACCCGAACGTAGAACAGTACACGAAGGTTGCAGCAGCCGTTCAGGATGCAATCCAGTGCTACCGTGTCATCTATGACGAGGAAAGAAGAGCCACTACCCAGACATCACTGGATCGTTTCTCCAAGAGGCTAGATAGAATTGAATCCAGCAAGGAACCAGAACCTGTGCCATCAGCATCAGGCGTAAGTGAAATTGCAGCTTGCCCTCCGTCTCCTGTTGCTGACGGTCCTTCAGCTCTACCATCTCCCACCTCCTCTCCCTCCTCCAGTCAGTAACTCTTCGTGCCTGTTCACTGGATGCCAGCCCCTGTAGGCCAGCTGTTGTACTGCACTACTGTACTTTTCAAGGTACTGTGCTGTAAGATTAAAAATGTTTTCTTTATTTTTTGTGTTTGCTTTTTATGTATTATTTGTGTGAAAAGTATTATAAACCTATTACAGTACAGTACTATATAACCAATTGTATTGGGTACCTAGGCTAACTTTGTTGGACTTGCAAACAAATTGGACTTATGAACACGACCTTGGAATGGAACCCGTTCGTATGTAGGGGACTTACTGTACATTGTTTTGTGCTTTTAAGTCTATAAAAGAGTAGAAAAGTGTTAGATGTTACATGAAAGGCAAAATGTCAGCTATTATATAAACGGCAATTCCATGGAGGGTTAGGTGTTAATGGAGCTAAATTGCCTGGCTTGAATCCTGGAACTTCCACTTACAAGGTATATGACCCTGGACAAGCTAGCTTACGTTCTCAATGCTTGTTTCCTTATCTGTAAATTGGAGATAAACACAGCATGTACCTCATAACGTTGCTATGGGGATTACATGAGTGAAAATAGGTAGAGTATTCAGGAAATAGTGGATGTTCAGTAAAGGTTGGCTATTTTTATTATGAGGTAGTGGGTAGGATCAGTTGGCCCTCAGCATCTATTCTTACTTCTTTCTATGGAATTTTGTTACTACAGAGGCTGGAAAGCTAAATACAACATTTTGTAGTCTCCCTTCCAGCTAGGGTTCATGATACAAATTGAGTTCCCACTGCTAGATGCTCTTCTGTTGTATTTTTTTAGAAGGCTGAAGTAAGAAAGAGGCCTTCTTTCTGTTGTCTTTCTGCCGTCAGCGTGAGCATCCAGAATTGAGTGTTAAGAGGCGGTTTTGTGGGGGCTTCCCTGGTGGTGCAGTGGTTGAGAGTCCGCCTGCCGATGCAGGGGACACGGGTTCGTGCCCCGGTCCGGGAAGATCCCACATGCCGCGGGGCGGCTGGGCCCGTGAGCCATGGCCACTGAGCCTGCGCATCCGGAGCCTGTGCTCCGCAACGGGAGAGGCCACAACAGTGAGAGGCCCGCGTACCGCAAAAAAAAAAAAAAAAAAAAGAGGCGGTTTTGTGGTGGTGGAGAATACAGCAACTGCTTCCTAATCCTTCTTCCCTTGTCTCTAGGTCACAAGTATAGTGGTGTGTTCTTGACTTCAATCCATCTACAGCCTCCTAATTCCTACTCTTCCGATTCTTCAGTGATACTACATTTAATTCCCTGCATTACAGTTCTCCCCTTCTAAACGTCACAGGATGGTTTTTATTTTCCGTATGAACGCTGACTGAATCGCATGGCGACCTGTGGCTCTACACATGAGTACAGGGCTGGGATACAATTCCAGCACTGTGCTTTATAAGGAATTTGACTTGTAAGGTATCACTTTTTGGCAAATATGTGAACTCATTTCTGATGTTGAATGTGGAAGTCAACCTCACCACCCTCTGTATCAAGAAATGACCGACTCACATGTATACATTTCCCCTAGGCACAGTCATTCTCACATAACAGAGAGTGATTTTACAGCGTGTTCGAGACCCAGATGGTTTAATCCTGACCCAGAGATCATCTGCTTTTAGAATTCTGAAAATCCTAAGCAGCCTTTCAGTCTCTGGATCCATTACCACTATAATTTGATAGCTGAAAATACTGACATAGAAAACGCCTCATGAATGTTTATGATTCAGCACCTCTGGGAGTCTGGGACAACTGTTTGGCACCAGGCTTTGGTTATAAACAAGGGTTTCAGGAAGTTTTTTATTCCACCTACACAGCAGCTAGAACTATGTTAAGTTAGCTGCCCAGGCCTGCCCTGTAGCCATCAGATTTCATTCTGAAGTAAAATGATTAATTTCCAGAATCTTTTATGTTGAGGGAAAGAATAACTCACTTTCCTTGCTGAGAATTTTAATCCAGGCTGGCTCCATGCCAGCTAGTCTTCTTAAGATGCTATAATATACACACCTGTCATTAGCAATTAGCAAAAACAACTGAAAATACTAATCAGTTCCCAAACTCTCTGGATATCAACATTCGAGTCTGCTTCCCGTGTATCTTGATCAACTCATCTACCAATCCTGAGGCTCTTTTTACAGGATTTAATGCTACATATATTCTCAGTGCTTGTGAGGCATACTGTAGAACAAAAGCCTGGCTAGATGCTGTCAAAATAGATTCTATTGGTTGTGTTCTTTACATAGCAAGAAGTGTTCAAATTTGGGGGATGGGGGAGAAAGGTGTGTAACACTATCTCTAAACCAAATTTACAAACTTGCATTGGATTTAGCTTTCCTGTTCTACCCCAATCCTTCCACTTCTGCTTTTGATTCCAAAACCTCCTGTCTCTTCCAAGATCTTACTCTCCCTATTATTCACTCATTTTATCTTTAACCTCTCCCTCTCTCCTAGATTAATTTAGTTTTCAACAATTAAATGTGTTCAAGTATTTTCTTTCTTAAAAGTTTATAACAAGAAGCTGATGTTTAAATCTCGCAAAATGACTGCTTGCATCTTTCTCCTTCCTTTTGCATATAGTTGAAGGGTAACTTTTAGGTGTACTATTTATATTGGCGTTAGACAATGTATGTTAATTCTTCATTTTACTTCTAAACTATAATTTCTACAACTTTGTTCCCTCTTCATTCCCCCCCACCCCCAACCCAAATAAGAACTAGCAATTGTGCAGAGTTTTTGGGTTTTGTTTTTCATTTGAAATGAAAGAAAATGTTATCTTTATGCTTTGAAAACATCAGATGTATTTATCTGTAAAGCATTTTCTTTAAAGTTTTGTCTTTTTTTATATATAACTTTATTTATTTATTTATTTATTGGCTGGGTTGGGTCTTCGTTGCTGCACGCGGGCTTTTTCTAGTTGCGGCAGGCGGGGGCTACTCTTTGTTGCCGTGTGAGGGCTTCTCACTGCGGTGGCTTCTCTTTGCTGCAGAGCACGGACTCTAGATGCGCAGGCTTCAGTAGTTGTGGCACGCGGGCTTAGTTGCTCCACGGCAGGTGGGATCTTCCCGGACCAGGGCTCGAACCCGTGTCCCCTGCATTGGCAGGTGGATTCTTAACCACTGCGCCACCAGAGAAGTCCTACAATATTTTCTAACTCTAACGTTTTATGGAAAAGATATAACATAGATTTTGGTCAATCGTGAAGTTTTGCCTGACTCTGCAGCAGCTGTAGACCAGTTCATCACTGGTCACGGCTCCATATATGGCTTTTGTGGGGCTGGCCATCACAGGAGAGAGATCCTTTTAGACATGTGCGGCTACCACATTGAAATTCTAGTGGCACAACTATGATAAGAGGTAGCAGTGATGATTAGCCTGGAAGGCCATAGGATCAAGTCATAGTTGCCAGAAAGGTAAAATTTTTGCTTTTCTTCTTAAAGGTGTCATCATGATAGTATCTGTTTTAGGAACTATTTTATTGCTCCTAAGTATCTGAGAACAGATACTCATTCAAACTACTTAAGCTAAAGTGTGAATTTTGCTGTCAGGATATAGGTGTCAGCTCTAAGAACCCAAGGGAAAGATGTGGAATCTGACCTTGAAAGAGTCTAGAAATGGAGTTTTCAGTTATCGTCTCCATTTGTCTCTCTCTCCTGCTGTATGGTCTCCTCTTGTTTCTCTCCCGTGTCAGTTCCATTCTTCTTTCCCTCTGAGCACCCACATTCTCCACACACATGGCCCGACACAGCAGCTCCAGCTCTGGTCCCTGTCTCAGCTTTATGTCATCTTTGAGTTTAAGCACGAGCATAACAGAGAGATGAATACCTCTAAGACCCAATTTCAAATCCCAGGAAGGATGCTGATACTTTAATTTTGGTTCATATCTAGCTGTGCATAGTGAAACAGGATTATTTCTTATCAATGTGTATGTAGGGACATATATGGAGGAAACTGGCAGACTTTTAAATTGTCTAATACAGGCATGTCTTGTAAATATTGCAGTTTTATTCCAGAGAGAGAATGGTCATAAAGCCTGACCTCATGAGATGAAATAAGTGAAGCATTTCTTTGCTTCCTAGTAAGATTTATGTTGCTATCAATCACAAAGACCGCCCTACTTATAACCACCTGTGTTACTGAATAAACACGATTCTCTGGGATAAGATTGTCATGAACTAATTAGACCTATGTTCCCTTTCACTCTCAGGAAGGGAGAAGTCTGATTTGTGCTAAGGAAAAATCATGGACAAAGTCCAAAAGAGGTCATCAGAAAAAATGCTCAGGCTTGTTTTTGCTCTGGTTTTTAAGCCAAAGCATCAAGACAAACCTCTAAGATTTTCATATTACCCAGCTCACTATCCCTAGGATTTAAGGCTAAAACTCATTTAGGAACAAAGAATGTGACTTTGCCTACTGTTCTCTATGTTCCCTATGGGAAGTCCCTCTGGAAATCTAGTAGGTATTCTGCAGCTGTCACCATTGACCACATATAATTTTATTAACAATTATGAGCAGTATTTCCTTAACATTCCTAGTAACAGTGATATCTAGGACAGTTAAAGAATGGCTTCATCTGGTTAATCAATTATTCAGACCAATAAGAATTGTTATCTGTAGAATAATAGGTCTTTCTGAATAAATGATCATAGACTCCCTTACTTGTAAAATCTGGTCTGAGGTGTCATAGAAGCAATTGAGAGAGGCTCCATTCCCTCCTGTACCCTACAATCATCTCTATTTTCATCTGTTTTACATAATATGGTTGTCAAAAATTTTTCATTTGAGCAAATAATTTTATGACATCTATATATACACTGTGCTGTCTCCTCAGGAGAAAACTGAGGGTCCCATAAAAGTTAGATTTCCAACATTGACCTTAAAAAATAACATTAAAACTAGAGAATAGGGCTTCCCTGGTGGCGCAGTAGTTGAGAGTCCGCCTGCCGATGCAGGGGACGCGGGTTCGTGCCCCGGTCCAGGAAGATCCCACATGCCGTGGAGCGGCTGGGCCTGTGAGCCATGGCCGCTGAGCCTACACGTCCGGAGCCTGTGCTCCGGAATGGGAGAGGCCACAACAGAGGCCCGCGTAAAGCAAAAAAAAACCAAAAAACAAAAAACAAAACTAGAGAATATACTAAATATGCTTTATTTTTTCAATAATGATTCAAAAGGTACTTTGGGACTTATTGTATCCTGGCATCATATAACTTCTAGCTTATAGTCCAGGTTTGAAGTGGAAAGAGTTCATGTATTCCTTTATGCATTTAATAAGCTTAATTGATTACTCCCTTCCTCATATACCAGGTACTTTACTAGGCACTAGAGATTTAACAATGAGGAAAACGGATAAACTCCCTGACCCCAATGAACTTATATTCTAATGAGGGAGCAGAAAAACATTTAGATAAATAAAATATATGTTTGATAGTGATAAATGTAAAGGATAATAACAAAAAAAAGGATAATAAATGTAAAGGAAAATAACAAAAAGTGGAATATAAAGTGTCTGTATACTGTGGAGGGAGGAAAATTCTCAGTGAGATGATAACTTTTTATTTATTTTGAATTTTTGAATTTAATTTATTTTTTATATAGTAGGTTCTTATTAGTTATCTATTTTATACATATTAGTGGATACAGGTCAATCCCAATATCCCAATTCATCCCACCCCACCCCTCTGCCACTTTCCCCCCTTGGTGTCCATACGTTTATTCTCTACATCTGTGTCTCAATTTCTGCCCTGCAAACCGGTTCATCTGTACCATTTTTCTAGGTTCCACATATATGCGTTAATATACGATAGTTGTTTTTCTCTTTCTGACTTACTTCAGTCTGTATGACAGACTCTAGGTCCATCCACCTCTCTATAAATGACCCAATTTCGTTCCTTTTTATGGCTAATATTCCATTGTACATATGTACCACATCTTCTTTATCCATTCATCTGTCAATGGGCATTTTGGTTGCCACCATGACCTGGCTATTGTAAATAGTGCTGCAATGAACATTGGGATGCATATGTCTTTTTGAATTATGGTTTTCTCTGGCTATATGCCCAGTAGTGGGATTACTGGGTCATATGGTAATTCTATTTTTAGTTTTTTAAGGAACCTCCATACTGTTCTCCATAGTGGCTGTATCAATTTACATTCCCACCAATAGTGCAAGAGGGTTCCCTTTTCTCCACACCCTCTCCAGCATTTGTTGTTTGTAGGTTTTCTGATGATGCCCATTCTAATAGGTGTGAGGTGATACCTCACTGTAGTTTTGATTTGCATTTCTCTAATAATTAGTGACGTTGAGCAGCTTTTCTTGTGCTTTTCTTGGCCATCTGTATGTCGAGAAGCTAACTTTTTAATAAAGAGTTGAGGAAAGGGGGCCATGCAGATACTTTGGGAAAGAATCTTCCTAGCTAACCCTCTTTGCTGGGACCAGCAAGGACCTGATATGGACATGTGCCTGGTGCGTTAGAGGAACAGCAAGGAGGCCAGTCGGACAAGACCAGAGAGATCAGAGGGAGAGTAGCTAGAAACAGAGTTAACATGCAGCATCTCAGAGGTCAAGAGTAAGAATTTGGCTTTTACTCTGAGTGGGATTAGAGGGGTTTAGAGCAGATCAGTGGCATGATCTAACTCACATTTGTGCTGAAAATAGATTGAAGGGGGGAAGGACACAGTTAAGGAGACCCTTAGGAGTCAATTGCAATAATTCAGGCAATGATCATCCTAGGGACTAGGAGGAAAAGAAGAGGACGCTAAGAAGTGGTCACGGTCTGGATATAGATTTAACCTGTGGCTGAGAGAATTTGCTTATGGACCAGATGTGAAGTATGAGAGACGGAGAGAAGTCAAGGATGACACCAAGTTTTTTGACCTGAGCAACCAAAAAAAATGAAGTTTTTCCATGGCAGTGGGAAAGATTGTAGGAGTTGCTGGTAGTAGGATATTAAAGATTAAGAGCCTCATTTTGGACACGTTACATTTGAGATCCTATTAGCAACCAAGTAGAGAAGTTAAATGGGAAGTTGAACATGGATCTGGAGCTCTTAGGGGAGTTCCAGTGTCCAGACTTCAGCCAGCAGTGAGACTTAGCACAGACATGGAGTTTAAAATCATGAGACAGGATGAGATCAATGTGGGACGAGGTATAGGTATTAAAGAGAGAACAAAACCCGGGAGCACTCCAAATCATAGGTCTTGGAAATGAGGGCAAATCCACAAACAAGATGGGGAATTGAAAATCAGAAAGAAAAATCATACAAGTGTGGGTCATATAAGCCAAGTGATATAAGTATCTCTAGGAGAAAAGAGTGGATAACTATATCAAATGCTGCTGATAGAGAAGGTGACCCACAGAAGTGACAGTAGAGGTCATTTGTGACATTGAGAAGACAAAGCAGCTTTGGGGAGTGGTGGGGGTGAAAACCTGATGGAATGGATTCAAAAGAGTGGAAGAAGAGAAATGGGACACACAAAGAGAACTTTTCCAATGAGCCCTGCTGTAAAGCAAGTTCTTTTGGTTGTTTTAAGATGGGAGAAATAGTGTGATTTTTCTCTGGAGGGATTGATCCAATGAAGAGGGAAATGTTGATAATGCAAAAGAGAGACAGAATTACTGAATCAATGCCTCATTGATTAAGAGAAAGGAGAAAACCTTGGCCAGAAACATAGGGAGTCCATCCACAGTTCCAGGAGAGAAGTCACAGATGCAGGTAAGTAGGCAGATAAGGTGGTGGCAGCTTGTGGAAATTCTCTTTTGATTAAACAAAGTTTTTTTTTCAAGAAAACAGAAAACAAGCCCAACAGCTGAGAGTGAGAGTGAGAAAGGAGTTCTTAAAGGTTTGAAGTAAGTGGAGAAAGATAAAAGAGTCATCTAGGGGACAGTCATCAATGTTTTTTATAAATCTAGAGCCTGTTTCTCAGCTTTAAGTTATGGAGGTATGTGCAAAGTGAAATAGAGAAAGAAGACAATAACAGAAACTTCAACTGAATCCTGCCTCTACCCCATTCTTCCCCTTTCTCCCCTCTCCTTACTAAAGATGTCTTTGTCCTAAACATGGAACTGGCTTAGTTAAAAATGTTGGGTTTATTCATTGCAGCTCTATTTACATCAGCCAGGACATGAAGGCAACCTAAATGTCCATCGACAGATGAATGGATAAAGAAGATGTGGCACATATATACAATGGAATATTACTCAGTCATAAAAAGAAATGAAATTGAGTTATTTGTAGTGATGTGGGTGGACCTAGAGTCTGTCATACAGAGTGAAGTAAGTCAGAGAGAAAAACAAATACTGTATGCTAACACAGATATATGGAATCTAAAAAAAAAAAAGTGGTTCTGAAGAACCTAGGGGCAGGACAGGAATAAAGACGCAGATGTAAAGAATGGACTTGAGGACACAGGGAAGGGGAAGGGTAAGCTGGGACGAAGTGAGAGAGTGGCATGGACATATACACACTACCAAATGTAAAATACAAGCAGCCACATAGCACAGGCAGATCAGCTCCGTGCTTTGTGACCGCTTAGAGGGGTGGGACAGGGAGGGTGGGAGGGAGATGCAAGAGGGAGGAGATATGGGGATATATGTATATGTATAGCTGATTCACTTTGTTATAAAGCAGGAACTAACACACCATTGTAAAGAAATTATATTCCAATAAAGATGTTAAAAAAATGTTGGGTTTATAATTGGGGGAAATTTATCCTGAATTATTCAAATAACTATATTAATTCTCTACTAGTAGACTATCTTCTGGTAGAAAAAATATTTATTAAAATCAATGCTGACTTACTTTGCATGGAGGAGGGTAGAGTTTCTAACATTAACTTTTTTTAAATTAATTTTTATTGGAGTTTAATTGATTTACAATGTTGTATTAGTTTCTGCTGTACAGCAAAGTATATCAGCTATACATATACATATATTCACTCATTTTTAGATTCTATTCCCATATAGGCCATTACAGAGTATTGAATAGAGTTCCCTGTGCTATACAGTAAGTCCTTATTAGTTATCTATTTTATATATAGTAGTGTGTATATGTCAGTTCCAATCTCCCAGTTTATCCCTCCCCCCACTTTCCCCCTTGGTAACCATAAGTTTGTTTTCTATGTCTGTGACCGTATTTCTGTTTTGTAAATAGGTTCAGAGTATCTACTATGTTATAAATACTCATTTACAAATACTCATTGGAGTTCCTACTTTACATTAAATGTCAAATATATTCAATAAGAGGATTGGGATTACAAGTAATGAATTTGATTTCTGTCTTGCCTAGTTGTGTTCAATTTATTGTGTTGAAATTGCCCATGTTCAGGACATGCATTATGGAGAAGCAGTGCATCTACTAATTAAAGTGGGTTAATTGCAAGAACATTTATCATTTGCATTGAGAAGGTAGTGGGCTCTTGTCCTCACTGATGTTAAATAAACTAAGGATCTATTGCTCATGATCACTTCATATTCCTCATTTCAGTGCCTGCTTTCCTGGCCTCTGACCTGATGATTAGAGAATCCTGGGGGGGAACCAATGATTAAGGTCCTTATCTGTGACTGCTAAAATATGTCAAGCAAGAGATATGAGCATTTCACTGAAATACAAGACACAGGAAAATAATTTGCCATGTGAAAAAGAAGTACTAATGAGAAACCATAGAGAATGATGAAAGGTAGTTATAGGGACAATGTTTACAAACATAAGATCCAGGATGGAAAAGATATAATTAACATCAATGATAATTTAATCTATAATTATATTCTCTTCTAATTGCTGTAATGGTATTCAATTAAAAAAGGAAAAAAAAGTTAACTTGCTTCTGGAAAAATGAATATTACTTTAGGTGAGCTTTGGAACATATTTCTAGCTGCTAAATACCAGGAGAGTTTAAATGTCAGATCCATCTGTTTATGAGAAAATTTAAATGAATATTGCCTATGGTTAATATTCAAAAGGTAAATTGTGTGTTGCAAGGTATTATCTACTTTTACCTTATTTCAAAGAAGATTATGTAAATAAAGCAATATTTTATTTAATATAGATTGCTATAATAAATAAATACAATAAAAAACTAAAAAAGAATACAAGCTAATATTTTTTACCAATTAATTATTTTTTACAGATCCAACATAAATTATGCGTTGGATGAGTGCCTGTAAAACTGTCAAAATCAAGTCCAGTCTGATGCTGAGAATATGCAATATGATTGTAGATGATGTCTATAAGCAAACAGTGAATAGTAGGCATGATTTTGATGACAACTGTGCTTTCAACTTAATATTCTCACTATATAAGTATAAATGTACATACACATATATATATATACATCATTTTAAATAGAATAGACTCTAAACACCTAGAAAATATAGTTAGATTTATTAACAAAGGGTAAATGTAAGGATATTCTATTACTTCTCCAGACTCAACAAATATTGCTTTGATTTCTAAGTCCCCAAAATTCAATGGTCACTGATTAAACAGATTAAAGGGCACACATTTCTACTGGCCAGGAACCTGAGCTATTGCAATAAATGTGTAAGTGACATGAAATGGTTAACCACACAACCCCAGGGGTCAGTTATTAGACCATTTAAAATACAACTCTGTTTCTGAGAGGAAGGGAAAAGAGAGAGCAGTGAGGCACGGGAAATGACTATAGAGAAAAGTCTTCCAGGTGAGGAAGAGGTGTAGAGGAGAGACTTTTCTGGTGGCGGATGGGAACTGACTGTCTTCCTAGTTGAAGTTGGGATTATCTACACAGCATTTGCTCCCATAGTCTCAGCTACAACAGAAATATCAGCAGAACTAGAGCAGAGAAGACCATAACTACTCAGTTCTCTAGATTGCACCGTTTGTGGGATAGCAAATAGAAACACTAATGGTCAGTACTATGCAAACATGGCAGTGAAAGCCAACTCAGTCAGCGTATCCTCTGATCTTATACATGAAGGCTGAGAATTCTCTGTAGTGCGTGTGTCTGGGAAACAGATCAGTGCAGAGACAGAAGAGAAGTAGGCAGATAATGGAGAGGCAGCCCCGGACCAGGACCAAGACAAAGATGACTGATTCCTAGATCATAATGGCAAGTCGTGTCAACAATCAGCAGAAGAGGGTATAGTAGTGAACACCAGAACTGCACTGCGGTTATAGTTCTAGAGGAGCCACAGATTTTGCATTTTGCTAGAGTGGACCTTTGGCATTCCTCAGCCAGCCATCCCCAGATCATCCACGATCTCCAAATTAGCAGAAAACATTTTTAGCCCTTAATAGTTGTCCTGCCCACTCTTCTCACCACAGGAATTCTACTTTCTGACAAAGGGAAATAATTTTCTGTCTCTTTCTGTTCTCTTCCCTGAATTTCTTTCCTAAGCCTTTTTTTTTTTTTGGTGGTGGTGGTGTTGTTTCACAAAGAAGTATGGGAGTCACCAAGTAATTAGGATGAGAAGAGAACAAGATGATTCTAAAAAGTGGATGCACCCCAATGTTCATTGCAGCACTATTTACAATAGCCAGGACATGGAAGCAACCTAAATGTCCATAGACAGATGAATGGATAAAGGAGATGTGGTACAAATATAAAATGAAACGTTAGCCACAAAAAGGAATGAAATAATGCCTTTTGCAGCAACATAGATGGACCTAGAAATTATCATACTAAGTGAAGTAAGTTAGACAGAAAAGACAAATATCATATGATATCACTTACATCTGGAATCTAAAAAAATGATACAAATGAACTTATCTACAAAACAGAAATAGAGTTACAGATGTAGAAAACAAACCTACGGTTAACAGTGGGTAAGGGTGGGGGAGGGATAAATTGGAAGATTGGACTGACATATACACACTACTATATGTAAAGTAGATAGCTAATAAGGACCTACTGTATCGCACAGGGAACTCTATTCAATACTCTGTAATGGCCTATATGGGGAAAGAATCTAAAAAAGAGTGGATATATGTACATGTATAACTCATTCATTTTGCTGTACACCTGAAACTAACACAACATTATAAGTCAACGCTACTGCAATGAACATTTTTTTTAAAGTGGATTTGGGTGGTCAGTAGACTCTCTTACTGTAGACTTACTCTTAGTAAGAAGTAAGTAGACTTACTCTTAATTAAGAGTACCTCCATATCCTTATAACAAAATTACAAATTACTACAAGCCATGGACCTTCAGAGTCACACTTAAAGAGCTGAAAATGAATTTTGAAAATATCAAAGTTCTACTGTATATAGTTTTGCTTCAGTAAAAGATTAAACTATGTGTTATTCATTCCTCAGCATGTTTAGTTCTTTTCAACAAATTCTTTGGTTAACTATATAAACCCTAGAGCCGAAGGAATATCTCCAAGTGTCATTATGGAGGGGCACCATCCACCTACAGTTAGCCGAGACAACCCTCACTTCAAGTGCCCAGAGTGAAATCCAGAAAGCACGACTTGCTTCAGAACCATGACAATGGTTTCCTGAGCTGAAGTGGGCAAACAGCTATTCACCCAGGGTAATTATATAGTAGCTAAGTACATAATATTGCCAAATGCATTTATTTTTACCATACTTTGGAAGACTAAGATATGTTGCCAACTTTGAGAGTTTTTATGTTAAAAAAAATGAACAATCAAAACAACAATAGGGCTTCCCTGGTGGCGCAGTGGTTGGGAGTCCGCCTGCTGATGCAGGGGACGCGGGTTCGTGCCCCGGTCCGGGAGGATCCCATATGCCGCGGAGTGGCTGGGCCCGTGAGCCATGGCTGCTGGGCCTGTGCGTCTGGAGCCTGTGCTCCACAAGGGGAGAGGTCACAGCAGTGAGAGGCCCGCATACCACAAAAAAAAAAAAAAAAAAACAACAATAAACCATATGGAGAGATACTACAGTAGTTTCAAGTCCAGGACCTGAAGCTAGACTTCCTGGTTTGAGTCCTGGATCTCCCTCTCTAAAGTTGTCAGCCTGAGCGGATTGCTTTAAATCTTGATGTCTTAGATTCCTCATTTGCGAAAGGAGATAATAACCTCTCCAGGTTCTTGTGAGGATTAAATGAGCTAATACATGCAAAGCATTAGAACAATGTCTGACACCATAGAAGTGTATGACACTCAATAAATGTAATCCACAATAGCTTTGAAGAAATATATAAACAAACACAAAAAGTTTCAATCTTTATAATCTAATACTGGGGACCATCATAAAGAGCATCCTTAGGGAGTCTTAGAGTTTATTCTTAACCATAAAATATAACATTTGTATGACAAAGTAACCATTATATTTAGCCTTTCAGTCTTGTTCAGCAAATATTTATTGAGCATATACTATGTGTCAGACTATGTTTTAGGCACTACAGATATATAAAGAATTAATATGGAAATATGTCATAGCTTTTGTATTAACTATCTCTATATAAAGTGCACATGTGCCAAATGATAATAGTTATCATCTCTCCCGTTCACCGAGTGCTTATTTTGTGCTTGGTTATCTATCAGGAGGTTCTGTCTGCATTGTTTCACTTACATAGCTTACTTTTGTGGTACTTATATGATCCCCATTTTCATCCTGAGGAATCTGAGACTCAGAAAGGTTAAGCAATTTTCCCAAGGTCTGTACAGTAGGTGGTGGAGCTGAAATTCAAACCCAGGCCAGTCTGATTCCAAAGCTGGGGGCTCTTAAACTTCCCGATATTTTCTTGGTTCTTCCTGACTGAATTCCAATGAATTTACATATTTCAAACAATTTGGATTGAATATAAATGTTTTCACATTCTGAAACTTTTTAAAGCTAGAATGTCATCACTGAACAAATGACTACTTTATGGCTCAAAATGGCCCTAGAATTGTTACAGAGGTGAGCTAGGGACTCAGTGGGATCCAAGATAGCCACTGAAAGCATAATGGTAGGGACCTACTGTGTTTGAAAGCAAAGTGTCCTTAAATAGAGGCTGAGATGAGTAGGTGGAGCCTTTCAGACACTGGGGACAAGGGTGCAGACCCTTTACGTAATTTGTGGGTATCAGAACCAGGGCTTCTATGCCTCATGTCGATCTCTTTGCTTCTCATCAACTCTGCCTACCACTGCCAGACTAACCTTCCAAACCTGCCACTTCTGTTTGTTGGTTTCCCACTCATTTTCATCAGCATCTAGTCCAGGCTTCTTAGTTTATCATTTAATGCTGTTCACTTTCAAGGCCCATACTCCTTTCTACATGAAGATTCTGGTCACCAATTCCAATGTGTGGGCTTTTTTCCCACACCACCAAACAATTCTCAAATACCAAGTGGGTGTCCTACAATTCAACTATACCTGGAGATAGGATCAGATTCCACAGGTTAAAGGGCTCAGTCCCACACGGTTGCCCTCCACTTCAAATGCCAATCGCAAGTCAAGTCCAGGTTGTTACTTATACTTCCCCAGCCCCCGTTCTTCCAGCCAGTCCAAAAGCCACTTCATTAACTAACGAAAGAGGGAATTCCAAGGGTTTTAGGAGCCCTACACCAGAAATGGGGACGAAGACCAAATTTATATTTCTTATTATAAACCGCAATATCACATACATCATATTTTATTACCCCCACAGATATATGCCCCGCCCCCCGGCCAGTCCACTGGTGGCCTGGAGTCCTGATCCTTAAGTTTACCAGGCATGTTCCCATTTCACAGCTTTGCAGATTTGGGCTTAGGCTGCTCTCTCCTACTGTCTCTAGTCACATTTATCCTAATCCTATTGGACTCCAGGACAGCACAGATGAAGTCATGCATGAGTCACACATGAAGCCCACCTCTGCCACTTAATAGCTGGTGATCTGGGGCAGATTACTTGGTCTCTTCAAGTCTCCGTTTCCTAATCCATAGAATGGAGAGAATACAAGTATGTACCTCATAGGCTTGTTTTGAAGATTATATAAAACAATTCCCTTAATCTGCCTAGCCCAGTGCTTGGCATATAGTAAGGGTTTAATAAAAGTAACTTAAAAAAATTAAGTATCACAGTTTCAATCCTACTTCCTATGCTGATCACTCTGGTTTTGATTATATCTCCCTCTTCTTTACTCATAATACTGCCTGCAATTGTACCATTCCATTTATATAATGTCTTAGGCTGTTTATCATTTTGCAACATGATATCTTTATGGATATGGGTGCTGACCTTTTGGTGGAGAAGAAACCATAAAATAGATGCTTTCAATGGCCACAGGGAAAGTACACTTCAAAAGATGTGTCCATTATTTCCATTGATTGATTAAGTGGTTAATTGATTGCTTCATTCATTTATTCAATAGACATGCTTTGAGTATTTAACGATTGATTCATAGAGATGAATCAGAAAGATTCTGCCTTAAAGGAGAGAAAAAGAAGTTGCATATATTACTATGATGCAAAGTAAAAAGTCACAAGTGTCTATCTGTATGGATAAAGCACAGTGATGGTTCCAAAGATAGAAAGATGGCAACTGGGAAGTTTTACTGAGGAAGAGCTGCTTTTGGAGGACAGGTTGTAGGAGGTGATTAGAAACTAATTGGTGAGAAGGGGGTGGCTGAGTGGCAGAGGGCACATTCCAACCAAGGTACACGCATCAGCACAGGCTTGGGGTTGGAGAGTGCCAACACCCATGGTGAACGGCAAGGGAACATCAATCAGATGGGGGCATCTAAAAGCTCTTTTCAAAATCCAGTCGACCCCCTAGGCTTTCTTTTAATTAACACAGCTGTGACCTTGGAGACTTGAGTAAATGCCTTTGCTTTCCAGCTGTTTTATTGATTTTTGGTCGTAGGACTTCAATTTTCAGTGAGTCCTCCCTGAATTCATTGTTCAACTAGTTACACTCATGCTGCTCTACCACCACACCACATGTTTCTTTGAGAAGTGACTTCCCTCTCTTAGAGAGGGTCCTCTTGCCCCCATATTATAGAATATTAGAGAGGGCTTTGGAGGGTTTTGTGTTTATAGTTGTTTAAAATGCGTATCTCAGCAATAAGATTTATACCAGCAGTTGAAGTGGACCAGCCAACCTGTTGTTCTTCACTAGGGAAGGTTCTGTAAAGAACACCCAGGAGCCCAAATTAGTAATTACAACACTGATAATAATTACCAGCTCAGTCCAGCTCCCAGATCCCAGAACTCACAAGTAGGGCATCAGAAAGATTGTCTTGAAGTTCCTGAAGATGGTCTATTAAATCATCCCAGCATGGATGATATCAAGCTTGGTCTGTGATTTTTGGAGGGTAGAGAGGACCTACTCACTCTCCCTGCTTAGGAGGTTTCTATTCACTGCCATAAACACTAAGGCATTGACAGTGGAATTGCTTTTTTGGTTTTTTGTTTGTTTGTTTTGAATTGCTTAATAAACAAAGTCAATACCCCCAAACCTCTTGCCTGGCCAATATCATTGGGACTTTCTTGCCAGTTCCTGAAGTTCACATGTTGATGTGAGCTTGTGGACACGCTCAGTTCACTAAAATCTCTGTACCTGGCGGGCAGAAACTGTCTCCAGGTTTAAGGTGAATGAAGAAGAACAGAATGCCAAATTTGAGAATTATATTATATTATATTATATTTGAGTTATATATAATTCAAATATAATATCTGAATTATATTATATTATATTTGAGAATTATAGCCCAGCTATAATTCTCATTAGCAACAGATGACAAAACTGAGGCTCAAAGAGGTTGAGTGGCCTGGGTCTTTTAGGTGCATAAGTGCAAAAGCTGAGACCCAAATTCCAAACCCATGCTCTTTCTTTTTTCTAGACTTCCAGTTCAATGCCTGCTTACTCTCTTCTCTAATTCACTCTCTCCATCTATCCTAAAAAACCTTTTCCAAATAAATCAGTTACAAATCCAGTCCCTTCTCTCCATTCCCACGGCCACAATCTCTTTGTTAGACAACTGTAGCAGCTTACTAACTGCTCTACCTATCTCTAGTGTTCCCCCAAATCTCTGTTCACGTAAAATGCACTGTAGTCTTTTAACACCTTTGGAATATTCCTCATTGTCTTATAAGAATAAAGGATAAACTTCTTAACATGGGTATAAGACCCTTCAAGGTTTAGCCAATTTTTTCCAATTCAGACTTAGGCTGTATCCATTTTGTTTGTTGATTTCTCAAATCTTCACCCTTCGTCACTCTGCGTTGTGCCTGGAAGCTGATAAACATGGACCACACATGGCTTCTGCTTAGGTTTGGCAAGTGGAAAACACTAACAGGAAATCAGAGGGAGGGAAGACAGTGAGAGTGGGCATTTATTCTGCTGGGTTTCTCACTTCAGGGTGCCAGTTCTATCAGGTGAACCTTTCTCTGTGGGTTCAGGTAACTGCTTCCCCAAGAGTTCAGGTAACTCTTGTCCCTTCTAGACTAGTAAGGGTAACAGTTCCCTGCAGTTAATAGTCCTGGAGTCTCTCTTAGGTTTTAATATATCTTGTCTACTCCTTTGTAAGTCATCCCTGTGTTAAACTCTCTTCAAATGATTCACTTTGAGTCTACCAGATATTTCCTGCCAGGACCCCAAGTGATATTTGGCCAATCCTCAGCTTACACCTGAGATTATAATTATATTGAATAGTGGTAGTCTCTGGAACAGATGTGCCCTGCTCACTCTTTTCTGAGGCTTTATACATGTTGTGCTATCTGTCTAAATTGCATTCCCTCTCCCCACGTTCCTGTTGCTCCCAACGTCAAACTTCAGGTTTCAACTTCAATTACTGACTGCTCCCAGACTCCTTCCAGTTGAATGCAAATGACTGTGCTAAAGGTCTCTTAGCCCCCTGTGCTGCCTCCTATTGAACCATCCCTAACAATGCATTGATGTGTGATCCCTACTGGACATGGCCTTTGAAGTCCAGGGGCTATGTTTCATTCATCCTTGTAAACTTACCACCTAGCGCAGAGCTTAGGATATGGTAGCTGCTCAACAATCTTGTTTCAATAAAATTATTTTTATTTGCATGTGGAGATTTTTTCCTTTGGCTTGAAACTTTTCTTGGAATCCATCAGGGAGTTATTGTAACTACATGTGCTGGGCACTGAGCAAGTACCAAAAACCTGTGAAAAGGATACTACTTTCATCTTTGAGAAGTTCACAGTCCACAGTCTAACTCACAGACTATTTAAGGGCTCAAGTAAGATCAGATATAAGTAAAACTGCATTTTAAATAAGAGACAGATGCAAATATGAGTTCTTATTTTGAGGAAGATGGACTCCTTTATCTTAAGTATAAGATTTCCCTGGCAAATCAAATGTTTGATCCTTTATTCCTGCCCATTACCAAAAATCTGTTAGCTATTGCTGACTCAAAAAGCAATTTTAAGATGTTCTTAATAAGCCTCTGGTCCTTGAGGGTAGTTGTCTGACAATACCCAGCAGGACAGGGAAGACCATGCTGTAGTTGGGTCATACTACTCAAATTTCAATAGCTTTCCAGCAAAATTATGGAGGATGTGGTAACCCAGTTACATTACCTAACATTTTGTTCAGAAGATTTCATTGACTATACATGCTAGACTGTGCCATAAGTTCAGGAGTTCAGTAGTACTTTTCATGATAATGATGATGGTGAACTTAAGTACAGAGATTAAGCATTGTCACGGGGCAGCTTCTTAGAGACTTTGAAAATCTGGGTCAGGGTTGTGATATGGTTTAGAACAAGTAGGTTTTATTTTTTTCTCTTCCCATACACCAAGGCTTTTGAGAAGCAAACTTCCTGTCTAATCCTGAAGGCAAAGCCCCCTATAAAGGGCTTCCAATAATACCGTCTTACTAGTTTGGGACATCAGTTCTCCTTCATGGTATGGTTACATACTGATATGTCACCATTGGTAGTGAGATGTATCACAAGTAACATTTTAGTAATTTACTTAAACAACTGAAATTTGGGTCTGATTTTTAAATTAGTGTGAATTAAGATTGTTTCTGTAGTAACTTCATTCTTTCAATTACTTGCATTCAAATTGCTTCCTTGATTAGGAATGAACAGAGTAAAGTTATCATGAGTATTTAGAGAGGCCCACAGAATCACAATCCATCTCACTAATGCCAAAGTCCAGGGTCTGTCAAGTGACTGTCCACTGTGTGAGTTGCAGGGAAAATGTGAATGATCACCATTATTTTATCAACTGAAAAATGCAAATTTTTTCACATTTTAACGTCTCTGAATAAGGGATGCATCTTAGAGTCAATGGTGTCTTGTTGTAATAGTGGGGTTTTTTCTTTTCTTTTTTAATGGAGCAAAAAATAACACGACATCTTACATTAGTTGCATTTTGGATTCAAGGTTAATTACTCCAGGACCCACATCCCACTCCTTGCTTTGAAATTTCTCTCTAGACAGGCTCATCGGTCCCTCCAGTACCACCCTCAGAGTTATACTCTCCCTCTCTCTCTAGTTCTTTCATATTAACAACTCATTTAAAAAATATTGAGTGTCTATTTTGTGCCAGAGCTCAAATTCTTGTAACGTATTTCCATTTATGAAACAGGCATTGCATCTAGTCTGGGGATTCAGAACAGGAGGTAAAAGCCAACTTGGCCAAGGGTCTGTTTTGGTGGATTCCTAACTGTAGAGGAGTTGTTTAGGAATGTGAGGCCATTTCTAAATGAATAGGAGAGTGCCTCACACGAGTTTATCCAAAATCCTAGTAACACTATCACATGGCCAGAAGCATATACAGGCCCTGGCTACCAGACAGAGCTGGGAAAATCAGAGTGGGGGTCATGGTGGTGGGGGGGATGGTTGGGGGAGCCCTTTGCGGCCCTACCACCCCCAGCTCCTGGACCTAGAGAGTACTGATGTGTAACAGATGTTCAATATATGGTTGTGGCGTCAATGACCACATCTGGGTAGGCAAAAATCAGATTAGAGCAATTTGAATGACTGGTGCTAAGAGAAACGGAAATCACAAACGCCAGTGGCCCTAGAAGAGTGTGTAGGGCAGGTAGAAGCCTAATGTCATGCACGTTGCTTTGATCTGGATGTTAGATGGGGGTCACTCTATCTCTCTATCAATACTTAGGACTTACGATCTTCAAGGCACTATTCTAAGAGCTTTCCAAATACGAACTCATTTCATCTTCATAATAATATTATAAAATATCTACTATTATTATTTTTTTTTTTTTTTTT
>NW_020175047.1:2236244-2346108 GCF_003031525.2 Neophocaena asiaeorientalis asiaeorientalis
CGTGTCCCCTGCATCGGCAGGCGGACTCTCAACCCCTGCGCCACCAGGGAAGCCCATAATCTACTATTATTAACTCCATTTTACTAATGAGGACACTGATGCACCAAGAGGTTAAGGACCTTTTGCCCAAAGGTCTTATAGACAAAAAGTGACAGATTTAGGACTGGAACACAGGAAGTCTGGCTCCAGAATCTCTGCTTTGACCCCTTCACTACAATGCCTCTTTATTCACCCAGCAGGTGTTCTCTAAATATTTTAGCCACTATAATCATAGCTCCTTTGAGGCCAGATGTCTGCAGTCTGTCCCAGCCTCAGGAAGAGAAAAAGTCAGTTCTCAGGCTGCAGAAGTTAGGCCAGTAAGCCTGCCCTGTAGGTGATGGCAGATAGGAAAGCACACATCCTGGATTTGACTTGGAGATGATCCAGGTTTCTGGGAAGACCATTCAAAACTTTACCCCAAACTGCATGTTCCATTATAGTATTAAAATGACATTTCCCTCTCCTGTTGTCCCTTTTCTAGGCTGGAAAGAACTAATATTGGGGAAAATGTGTTGACTTCCTTTGTTCCTTTTTTCCTTTTTTTTTGGTCTCTGGTGTTGTAAAAATGTAGCCTAAAGAAAGCCCTGGGGGGCTTCCCTGGTGGCGCAGTGGTTGAGAGTCTGCTTGCCGATGCAGGGGACACGGGTTCGTGCCCCGGTCTGGGAAGATCCCACATGCCGCGGAGGGGCTGCGCCCGTGAGCCATGGCCGCTGAGCCTGCGCGTCCGGAGCCTGTGCTCCACAATGGGAGAGGCCACAACAGTGAGAGGCCCGCGTACCGCAAAAAAAAAAAAAAAAAGAAAGAAAGCTCTAGGGAAATTTTCATAGCTACGTGTCAACCTATTTCTTTTATCAGTGTTTAAGACAATTTTAAACTGTCTCCATTTTCTCTCAAACTTCTGGGATTGAAATTAAACATCTTAACAGGACACAGAATCAACAGCAAATTCTTTTAAATTACTGTCAGAGGAATTAACTGAAACACTTAGAGGTAGCAGATTTGCTTTGTTAATTCTCCTGATAGCTTAGTTTCTGTCTTGAAAAGGTGATTTCTCTTTTTAAATTCCATACTATTACTACATTACATTGATTTAAAGTGCTGGGTCCTGCATTGTTATTTTATATCCAGAGAGGAAAAAGTCCTTGAATTTGGGCTTGGCTTTGAACAGAAATCACAAAACTGTGCACAGGAGCCTGAATCTGGGCCCTGGTATCTGCCACTACCAACATGCCTTCAGTTCTAACAGAGAGGTTAGAAGAAGTTTCCCAAATATAGGATTAGGATCCATTACGTAGACAGATACCTCAGGCAAATATGGTAGTCAAATAGACCTCGCTTTTTCAGCCTTTGAGAGTGGGAAGTCTTTGTCCCCAGTGTCTAGCAAAGGGCTGGGATGAAGGAGGCATAATACATGTATTACTGTAGGAAAGTGTTGCCTGATCCTACCATGGAAAGCAAAGGCATCAGAATCACGACTCAAAGACACACAATAAAGCAACTGGGTACGCTCGCCTGGGCTGTAGACGTGGATAATAAAAGAAAAGCAGGCCCAAGTGTAATCCTGAGAGCACTGGCAACGTATAATGTCCACTTTACTTCCTTGACATTGTGCTTTGCTGGGCAACTTGGATGTTGGTAAATGCTATTATCATATTTTCTTCTTGTAAACAATGTGGGTAAGATTAATTTGGGGGTATTTCACTGAATGCTTTCTTTCACAATGTTAAGAGGTCAGACTATTTGAGACTGGTATTTCTTCTTTGTGCTCCCTGGCAATGCTGGATTCTACTGTGTTCCTTCTTCTTACCAGTTTGGAAAATGAGGAAAAATGAGACTGCGTGCCTGTCTTTAATTCTGTTACCAACAGTTGAGGGAAAACATATGTGCCTTGTATTTTGCCAAGGCTATCTTTTGTAAATAAACTGTCATTGTTAATTCTGGGGAGTGTTTCTGATTCATTACTAACAATGATTTTGCATATTATTATCTCTTAGAATCTTAATTTATATATATATATATAAAATATACACATATATTTAAATTTTTTACTCAATTCTCTCATCTTTTATTTCTCAACATTCTTCTTAGTAAATACAACTATAGTTCAACATATCATAAATAATTTTATCGAATACCTACTTTGCGCTTAACAGTATTTTAGTTGCTGAAGATAAACTAATAAATAAAGCAGTCTAAATTCTTGCTCTCACAGAGCTTACTTTCAAATAGAAGGAAGACCATAAGCAAATGAAGAAGATAATTATATGTAGTGATAAGTGCTATGGAGAAATTGAAACAGGCTATCATCTTAGTATGAATAGGTAGCATGCTATGATGGTCAAGGACACTGGAGCCCCACCACTACCCTGCTGTGTGATCTTGGACAAGTTATTTAGGCTTTCTGTGCCTTAGTTTCTTCATCTCTAAAATGGGGACAACCATAGCCTCTATCTCAGGGGCTTGCTTTAAGGGTTACATGGTTATGTATGGAAAGCACTCAGAACAGTCTCTGGCATTATAGGCACTTCGCAGTATTGGCTTTCATTATCTTAGCAGTTACTGAGCACTTTCTTCGAGCCAGGAGTTCTAATTATGACTTGCTCATCAAAATAACCTTATGGGGCTTCCCTGGTGGCGCAGTGGTTGAGGGTCCGCCATCCGATTCAGGGGATACGGGTTCGTGCCCCGGTCCGGGAAGATCCCACATGCCGCAGAGCGGCTGGGCCGGTGAGCCATGGCCGCTGAGCCTGCGCATCCGGAGCCTGTGCTCCGCAATGGGAGAGGCCACAACAGTGAGAGGCCCGCGTACCGCAAAAAAAAATAAAATAAAATAACCTTATGAAGAAGGTGTTATCAACACTTTTTCACAGATGAGAGAGTTGAGTTAGAGAGGCTCAATAATTTTCCCAAGTTCACGCAACTAGAAAGTAGCAGTAGTGTCTTTGACTTCTGTTCTGTCCTCAAACATCTTTCTGTCACTCTTTATAGAAGTTTTGTTTTTTTTCCAAATATTTACTTTCTAGCAGCTCAGTAATTAAACCCATTATATCTCTAATCTCATGTTTGTGGCTAGAAAGATAATACATATTTTCTGACCATAAAATTCATCCTGCTTATCATCCTTCTCAGGGTTTTTCTTTTCTGATTCTGATAATTTTTTCTCCCTTTTATACGTCTTTGTTTTGCTGCTGCCTAAAGTTCAGCTGTTCATTATCGTAGCAATATATTTATATACATTTGATGTCATTTTATTCAAATAGAATTCATTAATTATCAACAAAATGTTGTCCCTTAGAAGTTAGATATAGTTTCCTATGGCATTTGTACTTTTTAGATTAAATGCTTTAGGGTAGGGAGCTTTAGAAAGTATTTCCATTTGTAATGCCCCAGATTTTATCCACTTAGTTGAAATTCAATATTGCTACTATTTTTCTTTTCATGACCTTTCAGATGTCTTTTTTCTTTTCCTAATCACAGTGCCATTTAAACCAAATGATATGCAGAAATCCTCACTTCAGTGGTAATCTGCTGTCTTTCTATATCCAGTTCTAAACCATAATCACTACTCTCTTCCTTCAATTGCTCAGATGCTTGGTGTGTGTTTTATTAAGCAACATCTTGCCAGATTTAAGAAAAGTGCTCTCTTAGAGCAAAAGGGAGTTCTAAAGCCCCAGGGCTCAGCAGTACAATGTAGCTTTGCAGATTTTAAGACCATGCATACAACATGTTTAATGAGGCTTTGGAGAGAAGTGCTATCAAATCTATGAACCTGTCCTATACTAGTTATGTGACCATGGACCTCTTCTCCTTTCTAAAGAAGTGAGGAATAGGTGAGGACACAAAGTGTGGCAGTTGAAATCTGACTGTTGGCCCCTCTTGGAAACATGGTGTTCCAAATGGACTCCTGAATCAGGGAGACCACTGTTGGAATTTTGCTTCTGCCACTTAATTATGTAAATTCTCTGGGATTTTATTCCCTCATATGAAAAACAGAGATAATAATGTAACAGTGTTTGTGAAGATTAAATGGCATAACATGTAAATATTGAGACGCACTAGCCATAATGATAACAATTATCATTATTAGTTGTTACCTACTCTCTCCTCGTTCATTTGTGATTTTTTTGAGTTCTTGAACCGGGTTCACTTCTTTTTTTTTTTTTTTTGGCGGTATGCGGGCCTCTCATCGTCGTGGCCTCTCCCGTTGCGGAGCGCAGGCTACGGACGCGCAGGCTCAGCGGCCATGGCTCACGGGCACAGCCGCTCCGCGGCATGTGGGATCCTCCCGGACCGGGGCACGAACCCGTGTCTCCTGCATCGGCAGGCGGACTCCCAACCACTACGCCACCAGGGAAGCCCCGGGTTCACTTCTTAATATGTGGACAATTCATGGTTGTATAAAGCAGAAACTCACAACCATTTATTTTTATTATTATCTTTAGAGCCAGTATCAGCTTCTCCACATGGTCCAACCCATTTTCAAGATGCTTAGGCTTAAAAAAATCACCAGCACTCAAATCTTCATTGGTTGATTGATTGAGTCATTCATTAAACATTTACTGACTACCTACTGTGGTATCTCTCTTTCCCCATGAAGCTCATAGTCTGTAGAGAGACTGGACAGTTCTTTGTATGAATTGCAAGACTGAGAGAGAAATGCAACAATACAAGAAAGTGAGGTAGCATGTAGGAAGCAGAGTTACTCTACTGGGGGTGGAGTGAAAGCCAGGAAGACTTCCTGGAGGAGATGATTTCTAGCTTGTTTTTCAAAAGAAAAAGAATTTGTCAAGTGGACAAAGGAAGAAGGGAATTCTGGGCAGAGAGACTAATAACTGCTAAGTCACAGAAGATGAAAGCATATAAGGCTCAATAAGTGCATTTAAATTTTATTCGAAAGACCAACTCTCATTTTATAAAATAAATAGATTATATTTTATATTCAGATATTATATTTCCATCTTCTTTATAGCTTGTTCTACAGTCTCAAGCTCTCTGTAAATTTTTTTGAGGGGTTTATAATTAGGAAAGGCAAAGATAGAATTGCAATGAGGAAACACAAATTGTGAGAGAAATTTAACAGCCCAGGGTTAAAACCTTATGATAATGTATACATAATATTTCAGTATCATCAACAACCACACAATGATCAAATAAAAGATCAACAAGAAAATCCACTTTCTTTGCTTCCAAAAGATAATTAAATATGCATAAATCTCGTAGAATGAGGGGAAAATGTGTTCCTAACTGTGATTTTCCTCAGCAGTTTTCTTTCTTTTTTTTAAAAAAAAAAATTTATTTATTTATTTAGGCTGCATTGGGTCTTCGTTGCTGCGTGTGGGCTTTCTCTAGTTGCGGCGAGCGGGGCTACTCTTCGTTGCGATGCGCGGGCTTCTCATTGCAGTGGCTTCTCTTGTTGTGAAGCACGGGCTCTAGGTGAATGGGCTTCAGTAGTTGTGGCACGTGTGCTCAGTAGTTATGGCTTGCAGGCTCTAGAGCGCAGGCTCAGTAGTTGTGGTGCACGGACTTAGTTGCTCAGTGGCATGTGGGATCTTCCCGGACCAGCGCTCGAACCCGTGTCCCCTGCATTGGCAGGCGGATTCTTAACCGCTGTGCCACCAGGGAAGCCCCTCCTCAGCAGTTTTCTCAGCATGTCCTCCCTGCTACCCTCTTCCCAACCCCAACAATCTTCACATCTTCATTTCTTTGGACTGTGTCAGCTGTGTTTTGATGATTGTGTAGACACTCTACTTTCATTATTTCTCACTAATAGTTACCCAAAGCAACTATTCATCTGCAATTTTATGGGTCATTGTGTTTCTTTAAAAAAATAGGCTTTGTGTTTTTGCTGCTCATTGCTAAACCACCATAGCTAAGAGTTATCACTAAAACTCTAACATTCCTCCTTTTGCTTCCTGGAAAAGTCTCCCACAATGAATGATACCTATTTTTAGGAAATTTAAATATTTAAAAGAAAATGAAAATATTAAAAATTTGGATAAGATAGGGTGTGATTATACTACAAAGAAGTTAATCACTTATAAAGACTCTTTTGTGTGACCTTAAACAAAGAGGAATTTATATATTCACTATCCCATAATAAAGGTTATTAAATATCTTTATATGAAGATATCTATTATATGAAACTAGGTAACTCTTGCACATATTTCCAAGGGAATGGATTGGCTTTAACCCTGATTTAAGATCCCTTTAGTCTCCAGTGACCTCTTTAGGGGATATTAAGTGTTCCAAATTTGTCTAGAAAAAAAACCATACTACTTAATGAAGAATAATTGCATGAAGGATTCTTTTAGAAATTGTGGTCCCTTGGCAATTTACACAGTATATTGGATATTATGACAGTCACATTGAAGGAAAATATAATACTAATTATTTCTGATTTGAGAAAAATATCTTAATATATGAGGAGCATATGTAAATGGTAACCCAACTAAGAAACAACAATTTTTTATTCCTTAATTCTCCAGGCTAGTAAGCATTCTCCTATTAAACATTTTTTTTCCCCTCTAAAACACTGCACATAAAACTCACTGATATTTCTCTATGGTCTTAGTTTCAGTTTTCACTTAAATAAGTTACTCATTTACTACATGGCTGCCTATAAGGGCAAAAGGAAATGAGGTTGATGGAGATGAAGTAGAAATGAGACTTCTCAGTATACAAGTTTTAATATTATTTTGATTTTTGAAAGCATGTAATTATACTATCATTAAAAAATAAGGTTAAAATGATATACCATTCATCATCAAACATTCACCCACTAAAAATACATAAATACGTTTTCTCAGCATATATTTATTTAGCAAATTTATGGAAAGCCTGATCATTCTAGATTGATTCAGCTATCCTTATGTCAATAAAAGAATTATAAAACTGTATAATGCTAAAGAACATTTGAAGAACAGTATGAAGCACAAGAAATAGAATCAGAGGATCTGGGGGCAAGTTCAGTTCACAGCACTTACTAGCATGACCTTGGGCAAGTCACATAACTTCACTAAGCTTCACTTTCCTTATCTATGAATTAGATTGATGATTATATCACCTGTCTATTTACCTCTTGGAGTTGTTTTGTACATCATGTGAAAAATTGCAAAGTCTTATACTTGTGATAGTTAACATTTTATATTTTATTTAATGTGTCTAAGACTTAACAGAAATGTACAAAGCCACTATTTGGTTCACTGGGATAAAAGTCTGTTTGGTTTGCTTAATTTTTGTTTTCACACACCAAACAATGAAAGTAAAACTAAGAGTGTCTTTGTTTTTGGCAGCCTGGTCAGCAGCGATGCCACAATCAATCTGGGGACCACATAACGTACTCTCATAGATCAACTATTTTTTTTCAGCAAGGAAAATCAATGTTTTGGAGCTCTCGTTAACTAACATGACTCTTAACTGGCTTTTCAACAGGGATGAATTTGCTCTGACACTTATGGTTCAACAGAAACTGCAAGGCATGAACATTTGTTTAGCTGATTCATTCATTCTACAAATATTTAGTGACCTCCCACTGTGTGCCAGGCACTGTTCTAGGCCTTGAGGACACAGCAGTGATTAAAATACTCAAAACTTGATGCTTTCATGGAGTTTACATTCTGGTGGAAAAATAACTGAGCCTTCAGCTTTTTTTTTTTATCCTAACCACACACACACACCTTAATTTGAACGGCTTTCCTTGCCTTCTGCTAAAACAGCTTAAAACTGTTTTTTGGTGGCATAATCCTTCATGTGTCCAAGACCAAACATGAACAACAAATAAAGTCAGCTCTGGCTGGAGTGGGAGTGAGGTCAGGACCCAGGCTGTGTCCACCCATACTCCCTGACCTTTGCTCCTGCAATTCCTTCAGTGGACTCTAGGAGTCTTCAGAGATCAGTTTGACACTCCCACACAGGGTTATTTCCACATCAATTCTATTACCTGAAGAAATCCCTCAAAAGCCTGTCTCCACAGTCTTCCAAGTTCCTTTCCCTCTCTGGGTCTACATCTCTCTCTCTTTCTACATAATAATAACATTATAGGCTTTCTAGTCTTTCTGATAATTGCCATAATAATGAGAGTTATTACTTAATGGAGATGTGCTATTTGTCAGGAGCTGTGCTTAGCATTTTACATGCATTGGTTCTCTTTATTCTCTAAATCATCCTATGTCATGGGTGTGAATCCCCATTTTACAGATAAAGAATGATATTCTGAGAGGTGAAGTAATTTGTTCCAGATCACACAGCAGCTAATGGTAGAGTTGGAATTTGAACCATATCTATTTCACAGTAGAAACTCTTAACCACTAATGCTTCCCATATTCTGGGAGCCTCTGGCCCTCTCAGGGATAATTCTAAGAATCGTGCCAAGCTCTGATTAAAGCAGAGGGGTACCGTGTCTACTATAACAGGCCTGTTGTTGAGGGCTATGATCTTAGCTATCATTTATGATGGCCTTCTACATTCCAGACATTCTATATCCACTTCCTCCATTTCTTCCAGCAAATTTGGAAGGTGAATATGATCATCCCTTTGTAATAGGTGAAGAATTTCAGGTTCAGAGAGGTTGTCAATCACATAAGCCCTCACAGGTAGTACGTGATGAGCCCTCTGCCTGCCTTTATGCCAGTTTGGGGCCACAGCTATTCGCAGAGCTGAACAACAGGCCCCAAACTCCAATATCCTGAAAACAACAACAACAAATTAAAAAAGAGAACCCATTTTTTTTCAGCCTGGATCTGCTCTCTGGCCCAGGGTCTACTCCAAGCCAGTCCTGCCTGTCTCTGTTCTCAGTCACGTCTAGTTCTAGACTCCACAATCCCACCTGCCTCTGGCCCTCCCTAACCAGAACATTCCCATCTCTGTTTCCCCATCCGGCTCATTTTTGTCCCCTCTCTTCCTCTCTCCTTTCTCTCTCTGGGTAGTTGACATCTTTCCTTCTTCGGATTCTCCATATCCTTTACATCCCTTCCCATTTTTCTCTCCAACCCTCTTATCACCATGTGAATCTGGTTCCTTTTCCTCTCTTCTATGAGAAGCAGTCTAGTGCAGTGGTTGTGCTGGTTGTTCTGGAGTCTTTCAGACTAAGACTGAGTTCTGGTTTTACTCTACTCGTTAGTTGTCTGACCTTGGGAGAACCACTTATGCTTTCTGAGTCTCAGTTTCCTCAGTTGTAAATGAGCAAATGGGCAAAGCAATAGAAACTATGTCATAGGTTCTTGAGAAGTGTAAATAAGTTAACATATTTAGAATTGTTAAAGTATTTAGAAGCTTTCAGAATGTCATCATGCACATAGTGAGTGCTCCATATAGGCTAGCCTTAATTATTCTTTCTTGCAATCATCTCCCTTTCTCTCTCTCTTCCATTTTTTCTCATCAATAGTTCCTTATGCTTTAGTTAAAATTAAAAAGTGAACAGAGAGTTTCTGTAAAACAGATACATTAATTCATTGGCATTATTCATTTATTTTTTCATTTGGTCTACATTTATTAAATGCCTACTATGACCTAGGCATTGTGCTAGGGACCAGGGATACAACAGTGAATAAAATATGCTTTTCCTTGAGGGGTATATTTGTTTTGTAACTAGTCAAAATTCTTTGCCATACTTTAATAAAACGGATGAATTTATGCATTTTAATAAGCCCACATGTATGTCAATTGGTTTTGTCACCTACTTTCCCCCCTGAGTCTGTCTTACTTCTGTTCTGCCACTACACTGATCCCACCCCCTTGATGAATGCTTTTCAGCCAGTCCTTCCCTAGCCCCTTCGGAGCTCTCTAGCCTGTTTCTATTCAGCAGCCAGATCCATCTTTTTTTTTTTTTTGCGGTACGTGGGCCTCTCACCACTGTGGCCTCTCCCGTTGCTGAGCACAGGCTCCGGACGCGCAGGCTCAGCGGCCATGGCTCACGGGCCTAGGTGCTCCGCGGCATGTGGGATCTTCCCGGACCGGGGCACGAACCCGTGTCCCCTGCATCAGCAGGCGGACTCTCAACCACTGTGCCATCAGGGAAGCCCCAGATCCATCTTTTTGAAAAGCAAATCTGATTCTGCCAGCCTACAGCCTGAAACCTTTCAAAACTGTTGCTTTCAGGAGAAAGAACCAAATACTTAACACAGTCCTGGGTGATCTGCCTCTACTTCCCGCTTCCAACATCCTAGGCGCAGTGTTTCTCCCACCTTTTCCTGTTTGCTTTCAGTCCTTCCATATCACCATCCTCTCTCCTCCAGAGGTGACTTTGCACACCTTTCCCTCCTCTTCCTTACAACTCCTTTCTCTGCTCTGTCTTGACAAATTAATGCCTACTCACCCTTCAGAGTAAAGAAAATATTATTTGGGGGGATGTCTTCTTAACCCTCTGTCGAGTTTTTTGTTTGTTTGGGTTTGATCTGGTTTAGTGTACTCTAAGGGTATACTTGAGTTTCTAGACTCTAAGAGTCTAGATCCAAGTTTCTTTTTCTAGAGTACTCACCTTAGCTTGTATAGTGTGATTTTACTTGGCTGACTGTAGGTACATTAGGGAAATGTCCATATCTCTTTTGCTCATCTTTCTAGCTCTAATGTCCAGGGCACTGCATCACTCATCAGAAGCATTTAATAAACATTAGCTGAATAAAAATTGAATGAATGAATTTTTGTTCTGTTATTCCTTTTTTTTTTTTTTTGCGGTACACGGGCCTGTTACTGTTGTGGCCTCTCCCGTTGCAGAGCACAGGCTCCGGACGCGCAGGCTCAGCGGCCATGGCTCACGGGCCCAGCCGCTCTGTGGCATGTGGGATCTTGCCGGACCAGGGCACGAACCGACGTCCCTGCATCGGCAGGCAGACTCTCAACCACTGCACCACCAGGGAAGCCCATATTCCTTTTTTTTTGTTTAGTATAATTTGTTTTTTTAATTCTGAAATACATTAATAATTAATATTGATAGAAGACTGATAGACTATGCAATTATTTATTTTACAAGGAGATTCTGTACATCAGGGAAGCATCCTGAAGTACAATACAACGGGCTTTTATTTCTTCTTTACATTATGATTGTGAATTGTTACTTACATGGAAAGAGAACACAAAATCCACTTTATATATACATTTATATAAACACCTGAAAAGACTTGACTCCCAAAGTATCTTGTTTCAGAAGAACATGAATGAGATGAAAGATGAACTAGATTCCTTGGTGGCACATAGAAAGCAGACAAGTAGCTCGGGAAATCAAATCCTGTTTCAAGCTTGGCACATTAAGGGAAAGGAAGGCGGTGAAAGGGGTTTGAAAAATGTCATCTGAAGCCACAGAGGATGCTGGCATAAGCCAAATAATTTCCAAACCAACAAGATAGAAAGGTTAGAAGAAGTTAACCCTTAATGTGTGGCCACCTTATATACAAACTTCTAACAAATTTGTAGAATTGTCACTTATTTTCCCTCGGTCATATTAAATGTTAATGATCTTGAAGGAGATGTGGGCCCAGTGTATCTCCACAGTCATAAAGCACGTGACATTTACTGAGAAATCCAAATACCTCCCTATTCCCCATATGGAGGGAAGACACTACCTTTTAAGGTCACTTGAGCTTTGCTTTAACCTGATTGTTCTGATTGTTCAGCAAACCGTACATGGGCATGAAAGGAGGAAAAGAGAAAAATCTTCTGAAAGATCACGTACAGAACAACAGGGACTGCAGAGGAAATCAGAAGAAATATATAAAATAGCCGCAATTTTCTGAACGTTAAAGGGAAAAAGCCACATTCATCAGTTAAGTAGAAACCATTTTTTTCCCTTCCATTTAGAATGTATAGGAATTAGAGGGAAATAGTAAGGCTGTATGGTTTTCAATAAAAATTCAAAGAAAGCGACTGAATCTTCGGTTCTAGGAAATCATATTAATATATATTACACATACAAAAAGGAGTGGGGCCTGAGTCAATGCCCAGGCACCAGCTGCACTGGCTACAGCTTGAAAGAGGAGGGGTGAGTGAGGTGGAAGCTCCCAGAGAGGGTCAGCAGGAAGATCAGTGTTGGTAGTTAAGGCAAAGAGCACGGCAGGAGAACGCAAACGGTACTGAGGAAAAGAGGAGCAGTGGGTCATGACCTTGCCCCTCCTAACTGCTTCTCCAAAGACCTTTCTCCATCTAGCGCTCCACATCCACAGGACGTTGCTGTGACTCTGGCTGGAAGTGGGGGGAGCTGACAGCACACAAGTGCTCCCACAGAGTTGCTGCAACTCTGCTTTATGCGGGAGAATACATCTCTTGGTTAGAATGACTTAGAGTACATTTGGTACAACAAAAGTACAATAGCCTATACAAGTTAAGCCATGAGTCAGTTTTCTGCCAAGTTAGCCTCAGTGTAAAGGCCTTTTTTTGGTTTTCTTTTTATATATAGAAAATATATATGCTGTCTCATTTTCCCAACTTGGAATCTGGTTGCAGCTCAGATTGTTGAACAGATAGGAAAAACATATGTTCCCAACATTTCTTCAAGATTTCTTTCTTTTATTTTTACAAATAAACGTCAGAATGACTTGTGCCAAAAGGAAGAACATGTCAGATCCTGAGCTCCTCTTGGGCTGGACTGCCTGAAGAGGACCGTCCTGCTGTGTTACCAGAGGTATAGTGCAATGCTTTCAGCTGACATGCCAGTGTGGTATGAAAGCTTCCCCTGGAGGTGGGGGCCCCTTTTTTCCAGAAGGTTGGGGGCCTCCAGAAGGTTTCCCCCATCACCAACTGGCTGTGATGGTTAGAATTTAACGCCTACACAGGTGGGTCTCACAACAGGACAGGGCAGGTAAGGCTAATGGTGCAAACTGTGCCTCAGCACAGGCAGTCATCTTGGGTGAGGGTGAGGTACAGCCCATAAAACTTGGAACCTGCTGGTGAGGGAAGAGCCCTCAGGTATGCTGCAATATTAAAAGGTTCAAAAGCACGGACAAAAAGTGTTCGGTTTTGCCCAAGGCAGCACATGAGAATCCATTCCAGTGAAATGCTACATTCCTAGAAGTGCTGTTCACCCCAGAACTATATCCCGGAGGACTCAATTCTGGCTGCACTGAGAAGTGCTGAAGTTCCCTCCATGTCGCTCTGGAGACGGAAGCAGCGAAGCAGCCCTGTCTTAGGCGGTTGTTTAGATCCTCTCTCAAACTTCAGCATCATAGACGGCGGTAATGTGTAAAATGTGTGCTCTCCTCATGAACTTCCATCTCTGAGCATTTAAATTCATTTAACTCTTTTCTTATGGTGGTCTTGTCAGCAGGGGTCAGTCTGGCCCAAGGTTTGTCAGCTTGCTGGTCATAATCGTGAGCCTCTGTTACCCCCACGTATTCATTAAACCTCAGAATCTTCCTGGCAAGTAGTTCAGCCACAGTTGGCCTTTGACTGAGCTTTCTCGTGAGGTGACGTTTAATCTCTCGTTTTTCTGTTTGATGATCAGCTTCATTTTTAGGTTGTAGTATGTTTCATTGTTCTAGTTCTTCTGGTGTTGGTCTTTGACTCAGTCGTAGTTCTGGAGTCCAGAAATCCAAAATCAAGGTGTTAGGAAGGTTGGTTCCTTCTGAAGTTTCAGAGGGAAAATTTGTTCCATGCCCCTCTCCTAGATGCTGGTGGTTGCCCCCGGTCCTTGGCATTCTTTGGCTTGTCGATACATCACTCCAGTCTCTGCCTTAGTAACATAGTGTTCTCTCTGTGTGTGTCTGTGTCTAAATTTCCCTCCTCTTATCTGTTCTGTTGCTCCTTAATTTTTATAATGCATCAGTGGCTCTTTACTAAGAAAGCAAATCATCCTTGGCAGTGGGAACATGAATATGAGGAAACGGAAAGAGGGAATAAGAGTAGACTATCTTGAACCAAAGTACAATTTGGATACTTTTGCTTTTTATAGACTTAGTCAAAGAGTCTACCAGGAATCGTATTATAAAGCACATTAAGGATGTATACTTTATATTTCTTAGGCTTGGTTTCTCCATCCTGAAATTGCTACTACTTGTGATTCTGAGAATTTAAGATATTGTCCTATTTCAGTTTTCTGTGCACTTGGTTTCTTGAAATTGATTTTTTCATATTGCTTTCTTTCAGCCTCAATAAATCTACTTGTAAGCTTGGTAATTACAATTTAATTTATTAAATGGATAAGATTTAGGTTACAGTGGGTCTATAAACAAAGAGACCATGTACAGTAAGTTGTTAATCTTGAAAGCCCCCACAAGCAATAAGTGCTTCCACTTGAATTACATTTAAAACTATTATTGCAGGGTTCAAATCCTATTAAACACAGAAAGAGAAAATTTCCACAGATATAGAGCTTTCCCCTTCCCACAAGTGGGTGAAAGCAGAATTACCATGTTTTAAAATGTGTGGAATAAAAAGAGAACATTTAGAAATTACCTGCTTGTGATTATTATTGTTTGATGACAAGCTTTAATTAGAAGACACAGTAAACTAAATTTCACAGAATGTCAGCTGGAAAGAGCCTTAAAAATAATCTCTCTAGGGACTTCCCTGGTGGCTCAGTGGTTAAGAATCCGCTTGCCAGTGCAGAGGACACGGATTCGATCCCTGGTCCGGGAAGATCCCACATGCCGCAGAGCAACTGAACCTGTGTAGCAACTGAGCCCGTGCGCCACAACTACTGAGCCTGCGCACCTAGAGCCTGTGCTCTGCAAAGAGAAGCCACCGCACTGAGAAGCCCGCACGCCACAACGAAGAGTAGCCCCCGCTCGCCACAACTAGAGAAAGCCCTCACGCAGCAACGAAGACCCAACACAGCCAAAAATAAATAAACAAACAAACAAATAAATAAATCTCTCTAACCATCTTAATTAACAAACAAGGGAATCAATGTTCAGAAAAGTGATGTTGCTTAAAACACGGTCAATAAAGCATTGGCTGCAGAGTCAGGGAAAGGAGAAGATGTATTTTTACATTTGAGGATTGGCTTAAATAGCGGGATAAGCAAACAGATGCAGGGATAAACGAGATGGGAACCCAGAATATGGTGTTAAGTTAGTAGGTATTTTAAATCTGTCTTGGTTTATATTCTTCTTTTTGTCTCTGTAGAGACAGTTATCTAACATCCTGAAATTTCGTATCAAATGGGAGGGTTATCTAACAAGGATTTGTGTTCACTTTGCGATCCTTGTATACTCAAGAATAGAATGAAGACTCTTTATTTCCATGTATTTGATCTGGATGTTGCTAAAGACAAGTAAGGATCCAAGAAATGTTCTTGGTTACCAAAATATCTCTAGCACAAGGTTTTACTTAGCCTCTTTCAGTACTAAGGAGTGAATGCTTTATGTTACCGGATACCAAGATATCCCCCAAACAATATAAACTTAATATATAGATGAAATATACAAAGATCAATATATTTAATTATGGAATGAGAGTTGCTATGGAGATGGGAAGAGGGATGATACAGTGGGAGGAGGCATGACTTATAATTACCTTTGTAAATATTTTTAATCCCTTTGATATGAGCTTGGGATGTTGTATTCCCAGGATAGATAATGAGGTCAAGAGAGTTTTCTAAGAGTCAGGAAATGGTACCTCCTCCTTTGTAGTCACTACATTTTTCTAGGTCCAAAATGGGGTGTGGGCATGGAGAGAGGGATGCAGCATCATTCGTCATTGAAGTATCTGGAAGGAAGCTCTCAATGAATCTGTACACTCTATTTGCAGGAATCATCCTTTTGGTCATATTTTATAGTGCTATGTGTTGGATGGAGGCTGAGGAGAAAACAAAAGCAACTGGGAGAAGGCTAGGAAAAGGAAGCACTGAGGAGACGTCCTGGGAGATTTCTAGTTGCAGGAGGAGGCAGTATCTGCTGGTGGAGGTGTATGTATGTGAGAGAGAGAGTTGTAGAGAAAGACATGGCTAAGCAGTACAAATTCTAGAGTCATATGAAGTTTTATTTGTTTCCTTCCTAATATTTTGGTAAAAATTAGAATATACCAACTAGATTAATTAAAACAGATTTAATGCAACATATTTGGAGAAATCTGATATGTGGCAATATAGACTATCACTGAGGATGAACTGACTGATGATGGATGGATGAGTGGATGGATGGGTGAATAAAGGGTTCTACAGGAAGAATTTAGAATGAGGAAGAGGAAAATCATAATATATTTGAACTGTTTATTGAACTATCAATATATCCAGATTGGTAGGTTTTTTAAATTAACAATAATTGTTTATACTTTTAGAGCTCTCATATATATCATTTAACTCTGATACATGAACAACAGCAATTAACAACAGTAAGCTAGAAAGGAGAGTGAAGTTTTGTACATGAGAAAGCCCTGAGATGCCATGAGAATTTCTTTTCAACTCCTTAATGTCCTTTTGATCAGAACAATATTATTGGATGATTCCTTGGGCTATTTAAGCCATCTGCTTTCATGAGCTATTATAGCGAATTAAAAGGATTAAGAAATTTATTAGCTGCTCAACTTTAGTAGCTATGACAACTTTTAAGATATTGAACTGCTTTCCTATCTAGAGGCCGACTGAGCTTCAGCTCCCCAACCTGTTAAATGAAGAAGCTGGGCAAGATGGTATTAAAAGGATTCCTCCAACTCTTAATTTCTATTTCTCAATGATTCTGGTTAAACCACACAGAATGCATCAAGTTAACTAGATTGTTCGTTCACTTCTTCTTAAATCATGCAAAAAAATGCAAAGAAAAAGGATGCTATGTTAGTGACAAAACTTTCAAGTAATGGAATTTGTGCTTCTATACCACCTGAGGTCAGGGGTCATGTTTTTTATCTAGAATTTAATAACTGAAGGGTTATTCTGATAATACCTTACCCATTCTAACCTTTCCTTTTTGTAGGTAAGAAAACGGAGACTCATAAAGATGAATAACTACCACAAGGTCACACAGCTAGAGTTAGAGTTGGCATTAAAATACTGGTCTCATCGAAGTCCAGAGTCCTGCCCAGTACTTTCCACTCCAGTGCCCATCTTAAATGTTTCCTGATGATGCTGATGCAATTTCCGATCAAGACCCACAGCTGGACTTTATGAATCTTGCCTGGGCATTTAAGATGCAGTTATTTGTACTGAGAAAATATTTCAACATGCCACAGCTGCTCATTCGTATGCATAAATCTATGTAGACATTGATTTAAATAAAGAAATATAGCTTGCATTGCAAAGAGGTTTCTTGGATGTTGTAAATACTCTCTTTTCCGAGAACTTTCAGAAGGTGTCAATACTCTTCCAAGGTTAAGTTGCATATTAATTTCAAGCTTTCATTGTATCTTTTACTCTATAGAGAAATGCACCTTGGTCTCCAGCTCTGGTTTAAGCTCTATAACTTAATTCAGAGTGGTTACTCTGAAGATCAGAGTTTCACTTCACGCTAAAAAGAATATATACTCTTTACCCCTGAATTAGCTACACAATTTAAAAGAAGTAAAAAAGATTATTTAAATTAATTTCTGCTTTAAAATATAGTAAGTTACTCAAATAAAATTTATAGTGATGGCTGAACGACTTTTTTTTGATTCACAGAGCCATCCATTAGGATGGGGTTCAATCTTACTTCATCCCAACTCACTGCTTCTTTTTTTTACATCTTTATTGGGGTATAATTGCTTTACAAGGGTGTGTTATTTTCTGCTTTATAACAGTGAATCAGTTATACATATACATATGTTCCCATATCTCTTCCCTCTTGCGTCTCCCTCCCTCGCACCCTACCTATCCCACCCCTCTAGGTGGTCACAAAGCACGGAGCTGATCTCCCTGTGCTATGCGGCTGCTTCCCACTAGCCATCTATTTTACGTTTGGTAGTGTATATATGTCCATGCCACTCTCTCGCTTTGTCACAGCTTACCCTTCCCCCTCCCCATATCCTCAAGTCCATTCTCTAGTAGGTCTGTGTCTTTATTCCTGTCTTACCCCTAGGTTCTTCATGACATTTCTTTTTCTTAAATTCCATATATATGTGTTAGCATATGGTATTTGTCTTTCTCTTTCTGACTTACTTCACTCTGTATGACAGACTCTAGTTTCTTTAACTCACTTGCAGGAGAGGCCATAATGAAAGAGAATGAAGCCTGAATAGGTTCACTGTGTCACTAGCTGAGTTCTAGCAAGATTTATGAATTAGCTTGATAATCTGTATTTAGAGGGGAGGGATAGGCAAAGTAGAGGTGAATGACACGTGAACTTCTTAGACCCCCTGCAGCTTGATCTGTTCCTAGTAAAACCACTGAGCTATGACTAACCATTGAGTGACACATGTCAGAAATCAAACCTTGTGATATAGCCTCATGTGACTTTGCCTAGTACTCCAGGTAGAGGGAGTCCCACCCAATAGTGTCAAATGGCAATTTTTGCAGGGTCCCTAAGTATTCTAGAGCAGTGCTTCTCAAACTTTAATGTACGTACAAATAACCTGTGGATCTCGATAAAATGCAGATTCTGATTTAGTTAGCCTGGGTTGGGGTTCAAGATTGTGCCTTTCTAACAAGTTCTCAGTTGCTATCTATGCTGCTGGTTCACCGACCACCCTTGGCAGACCAAGACTCTAGAGTAAGTCATCTCTTCCCTTAGTTTCCTACATGGCTCATTCCATCACTTCTTTTAAGTCTCTGCTGAAATACCACCTTATTAGCAAGACCTTCCCTACCCACCGTATATTTCTCTGTCACTATCACCTTTATTCTTCTTCCTATTTATTTATACTACTTATCACCACTTGACAAATTTTATATTTATTTGAGAGGGGCTCTTTGGTTTGCTGTTTTATCATTTTCCTAGAATGTTGACTGAGGCATAGTAAATGTTCAGCAAAAAAACTATTAATTGAATGAACATGGCCACTCTGCCACAATTCCATTCCATAAACCAGACCACACTTATGAGTCTCCAGGCAATAATCAACTCTGTCCTTTGGGATTTTCCTTTAGGAACTCAAGTATTCTTTTAAAGAATAAAAGGTGGAGGAAATCAGGCCCCTCCACGGTCTACTCAAGTCCCTGCTTGCTGATGGGGACCAACAGCGACTTTCTCCTTCCTACTTGCAGGCCCTTCTGAAGCCCTTGCAATGTCCCCAGCAGCGCCCTGAGTAGCCAGATTAAAGGCCAGGGGATTTTGGTGGCTTTCATGGGGACAGCTTGGCAATTAATTGTCTCCATTTTGTGCTCTATCCAACTTATACTGTTCACTTGATTCTCCTAGTGAATATCTGATGGTTTGTTATTTCAACCTCAGGCAGTAACCTCACACTAAATATAGGTGCTATTGTATTAGTGAGAAGACAACAAATGCTGTAAAGATTTGCCCCAATCTGACCCAGGGGAATGCTGTGTTAGACACTGTTTGACAAATGTATAATTAGGTTGTAATCAATGCCTTTTTTATCCATCAAAGATGTTAAAGTTGAGTTACAGATCTTTAAAAAATGAAATGTGAGACCTTTAATAGTCTTTTCTTTGTTCTATATTACAGAGCAAGAGCTGTAGATTTTCTGCAATGCAGGAGAAAGGGAGTTTACCTACTAGGGTTGCTAAAGGTTTTGTAACAACAACAGCGAAAATAGCACCACCTAAAAAGAGCATCAACACCAAATGTCCAATATAGGGATCCATTTACCATTTCTGCATCTAATATCAAAACGCCAGGGCACTCATTTAATATTCACTCAGCAAATATTTCTTAAACATCTACTATTAATATTTGCCAACACACTAAAAATATTATATTGCAGTTCTAAAACAAGGGGAGACACATTTGATAACTCTTTAATAAAGCATAGTCAAATTCATATTGAGCATATTAACATGGGAGATAAAATGAGTGGTAGAAGGGTCCTTGCCCTCTAGAAGTTTACTTACGTGGAGGAATGTGCAAATCACGACAAGGGACACACCAGGTGTCTGAATATAGGTCTAGGGAGCTCAGAGAAAGAATCAATCAACATTGATTCAGCAGATTAAAGATGACTTTGTAGTGGAATTGGCATCTGAGGGCCTTCAAGATGAGCAGGAATACTACTAGTGGAAAGGGAGAGAAGGGAATTCCAGGCAGAGGAACCCACATAAGCAAAGGCCCAGAAACATGGCAGCTCAGGACGAAGGGCAGGGGCAGGGAGCAGTCCTGTGAAGCAGACCCATAGTGAAAAAGGATGATGCTGGTGGGTGGTGGTAGCAGGAGGGGGCATGGAGGTTGGCTGGGACCATACTGTGAAAAGCAAGGAGTTTGCGTACAGGGATCTTGGGGTGATATCTTCTAGAATGGTAATTCTGAAAGCAATGAGGAAGATGACTGGGAGGGGTAAGGAAATGGGTATATATATGTGTGTGTGTGTGTGTGTGTGTGTGTAGCGGAGGTGGGTGGGCATTATGTTTCCTTTTTTCCAAGTAATGTTGGAGTAATTTCACTAATTGAATATAGGTAATTGAAATTTTTACAAGAATTAATTTCTCATATTGCTTAGGTAGAATTTATTCTGAAGTATCAGGTACATGATCCTTTTCTTAAAAAAAGAAAGAAAATAACATTATTATTTTCTTTCTATTATTAATGTAATACATGTTAACTTCAAAGTAAGCATGTGACGCACATTGGATAAAAAATGATGGTAAAAATGAATCACAATCACACCAGGAGAAAAAAACATTTGTTTGTATGTGACTCTAAATTTGGCTTCAATTCTGCCACCTAGAACTAGGCATTGAATAAGACTGATGATGGATAGAGTAATTCAGACAACTGGGGCCAAGTTCATTTTAGGCAGAAGTGAGTATAACAACTTTGGCCTTACCCTGTGCAGTGAAACTTGCCAAGGAAGACACTTACTGTTATATTATGATAATTATAAATTATTTATCATTATTTCAAAAAATGTGCTAAGTACTGTGAAAGATACAGTTGGAAACGGTTTTGTATTTTGTGATATACACTTATTTACCACTTATTTTCTGCTTTGAAGCAAAAATGAAAAAGTGCAAGTAGTAAAAATGAATCCCTTCAACATTTCAATTACTGTCAAGTGGAAAATCAAGTACTGAAGAATGGTAAACTTTTCTTCATTAGTTCAGCAACTTTTTAAGAAATACCAGTTATATGTACAACACTGAAGATAAATTTATCAGTGAACAAAACATAGGTTTTGGTGTCTGCACGCTTGAAACTCACGATCTTACGTAGCTTATCAAGATATTCTTTCTCCCTGCTCTCTGGAATAGAATTCTCACCCATTTTTCAAAGTCTGGCTGCATTTTCCCATTTCCATGAAGTACTCTTGTACTGTTCTGCCTCCCGCAGGTTTATTCCTTCTCTGACATTCCATAATTCTTAGAGATGGTGCCATTATCATACAATTTTGGTTATATGTCATCAGGAATTGATCTCTATTAAATGTATCTAAGTCTCTTTTCCTGAAGGAGATAAAAAATTCCTTAAAGACAAAGACCTGGGATAGGGGTAAAAGTGGAATTTTCTGAATATCTAGTAATATTGAGCAAGGCATCTAGAATATTCCTGATAAAAGTATTTGAATGTAAGTGAAAAACATTTTTGCAGAAAGCCTGGTTCTTGACCGTGTTACAAGAGATGTCAGTAAAATTTGTCTTAGCATGGATACCTCACAATACTGGTGCAAATTAAGGGGACCTGGTGAGAATTTCCTAATGGAATCTTATGGTATACTCTTCTTTTAACTTGTTATTTTAAAGGCAAATTGATCATTATTTCTTAAATATGTCATATAATTTACATGTCCCTAAATGACCTAAACAACAATCCAATCAGTTTTCCATTTCAAACAATAGTTAAATTAAGCTATATTAAGCTAAATTAAGTTAAATTAAGAATAGTTAAATTCTTCTCCCTTTGCAAAGGGAGAAGAATGATTGCTTGATGTTGCATTACCACATTTCCAACTGATTTAAAGCCGTGACAAATTAGAATGCAGTTAGGCTATTAAAATGGGGGAAGTCATTCCGTGAGTCTGATTTGTACTTTGGCATTTTGAAATACTAAGCTTGTTGTTGTTATTTGCAGGTATCTTTAGAAGCACTTTAAACATCAATTTATTTGATTTATAAGACATGCTTTGAACAGGCATCTTGATAAAGCACAGCATAGTATCCAAAGTGAGTATATTGCTTAAAGGAAACAAAGCTGTAAGGAAGCTTAAGATGAAGATTTATGCTGATAGAACTAGGACATGTTTGTCCTTTATTGTAACTTTTAAAGCTTGTAATCATTCTGTTCAAGGTTATCTGAATGACTGTCTTCACTATCAAGAGCTCCTAATTGGTATAACTATGGCTCTGACCATCTTATCAGTCTCCAGAATTGTTTGAGATGAAAGTTTTCAGAAATGGGAAAACAGTCAGCGATATTTATGCCTTGCATCAGATTATGGTGTAGGGCATAGAGTTTGAGACCCAAAGATAACAGCTATCAATAAAATGGAAGAATCCCATGAACAAGTTCTTACTCTATATGAAGTAGAATTTGTTCATCAAATTGTGTTAACCCAGATCTTTTTCATTTTCTGTTTTACAATGGGTACTTTGGAGCTGTTTATTCCTATTAGAAGACATATCTACTAATTTTTAAGATGTAGAAAGACTTGTCAAAACTGTCTGGGAAGAGCATGGTTCCTTGGTGCTGTCATCGTCCATCTTTGACAAACACAAATCCCCTCTTCCCAGATGGCTCTCTGGCCGTATCTGGGCTAGGTCAATAGAAGAAAGCAATTAATACTTTTTTTTTTTTTGGTATAACTTAATTGCAAATCCTAATTCTAAAGTCAGGCAAAGTGAAAGTGACATACCAAAACACATAATGGCAGAATGTTTTCTTTATTCTCTCGTAAAACATGTGGTTGGCCACCGTTAATGGTAAAACCTAAGATGTCACAGCAAAGACACAAACCTCAATTTTCCAAATATCAATAGACCAAATGTTGCTAAGAAAGAATCATTTGAAAAGGCCAAAGAAGCTCTTTATGCATGTGGATGCACAAAGGCTCTTCCTTGAAGGTCCCTTGTACTTTCATATTCATCTGTTAAATTCTCCTCTCTGCTAGCCATGCAGACCAAAAACAATGAACTACATTTCTTGAAGACAGAACCATATTCCTCTTTTTTTTTTTTGTAAAGTCTAGTCCACAGTGATATACATAACTACATTTCTTTAACAAAAGAGCAATTTATATATATAAATTTGCTAAGAACTCAATTCCACAGTAGGTAACATCCCAGTTGTCTCACTGATCCTCATTCTGATCACAGAAACAGATGTTGAAACCAATCAAAAAGCAGGTTTGGCTAATCTAATTTAGAATATCTCATCAAATCTCAATTGGCTAATTCAACTTATGACATCTCACCTAGTCTCAGGGTTTACAGTGATGTATTCCAAACAAGGGATAGTGTGGCAGAAGAGGCAAAAATAAAATAAAATAAAAATTCCACATCAAGGACATCCAAAAACCACTTTAGTGTTAATAAGAGTAAGTCAATGCCATAAGGAGAGACTATGGTCTACTGATCATGGTCTATTTCTGTAGATGAGATCTCTCCCCCTTGCTTCCTAAATCTTAATTGCTTTTATAGTACCCATTGCTGAGCAAAGGTGTATACCAGACAAGAATATAAATGAAATCAAGCTGATGCTACTTGTTATTTGTTTAAATTCATATTTTCAAACAGGCCTTTCTAACTATTGGATGTTTTCCTTGGAATTAAGGGTAACAAAGTCTCATGTTCTTTGGACATAAACCACAAATTTTTCACCATAGATTGTTTTAAAAAATCTTGTTGGTGGTGACTGGTTAATACCGGTGATCAGAAATGCAGGCACCCATTCACACAGAAACACATCAGAACATTGTAAGTTTGAGTTCTCACTGACCTTCAGGCTGGTATTGTGCTATAATCGTCACCGTCTGTCCAGCCCCCTTTAGCGCTGCAGCAGCCTGTTCATGGGATGCTCCTCGAAGGTCAATGCCATTCACCTGAAAGAGAGGAAGCCGGAGAATTTTGGTATTTCATAAGGCATATTATTCTGATGGACAGAGGGAAAAAGTTTCCCAAAACTGAAAGGCTAAGATTATGTTACCTGCCTCAAAACCCTTCATGTCCTACCCAGGCATTTAAGTGTTAACCTATCAGATTTCATGCTCTTGATTAGTTAGCAGAAACATGAAATTTCACTTTGGACGTTTGTGCCATGGTCTGAATGGGTTGAAAGTTTTGTCTACCCATGTCCAGTAAGATTTTAGTGTGTGTGCATTTAATATGCTTCTATGAGTTTCCTAGATTTCTGGGTTAGATAGGAGCCTTCAAAATTAGAAGGAAAACAGGATAATAAAGAAAGACACATGTAATGTATGTAGACAAGTATGTGCTGACAGAATAATATATTCATATGAGATTCTGGGGAGACTGTATGGAATGGGGCTGACTGCCCGCCAAATCCCTCTCTTTGGTCATATGCCTGGTCCTGTCATCCTGAGCTTGGTTAGACAGCCCTGAGCCTTGTTACCAAAATTAATTTGACTGCCTCATTTCTTATGTACAATTCCAGAATGAACTGTGACAAAATGCAATAGAGAATTCCAGGAGTTTATGTTGCCCTTGCTAACTCCCATTTTGGGGCCCTTGCCAAAAGAGAAACAGAGCATCTAAAAAATAAGCACAAAACTCTGCCGAGAAGGAAAAATCACCCTGAAGTCAAATTTAACGAGACGCAAAAGCTAAAATCTTTCTCAAATCAATTCAGTCTAAACCAACACAATGTAATTACTAAGTGCTTTCCAATGACAGGGCTCTGTGCGTGCCCAGGAGAGGGATGGTGGATCGGGAACAAAGGAGAACAAGACAAGCCTCTAAGAAGCTTTGTTTCAGTTTCAACTGAACACACAGAGTCCAGTTTTCCAAACGACACAGCTGATATCTGAATTCTGTTTCCTTTCACTTCCAGGGAAGATGGCTATGGAACTTGAAAAAGAATAAAAGAACTGATCAGCTTAACTACACATAATATATAGAATCTTATTTCGCTTCTCATCAGTCTTCTTTGACAACGATATTGAGTGGTGGATGGGGGTTGCCACTGAGTTTTCCCTGTCAGGCCTGGAACATCTGTAATCTTTAATCCCACAAGCTGGTCCTCTCATAATAACTTTGTTAAAGTCTCATTATTCACTTTTACTAATTTCATGGCTTTCTATTCTGGTGAAAGCATTGATTGGCTTTCTATGTTTACTGAGAGCTTTGATTACACGGTAACACTGGGAAGTCCACTGAGTGAACCTGGGTCTGGCTGGGCCACTCCTTACTAGCTGAGTGACGGTCATATCACCTCTCTGAGCCTCAGTTCTCTCTTGCCTCAGTTAGAAGGGACTGTTAGGCTCTTTGAGTCTAAAACCTCTTTGAACTATAAAATCCCAGATTTAATCCTTATTAAATGACAGTCATTTCAGAGACTGCTAGGTGTCGATGAGTCAGAAGTATGACTCAGAGAGCCAGAAGAGACAGGAAAAGTAATTTGATCTAGGTTTCTGCCTACAGGAAGCTGAATGCACAAACGTCATGGGTCGAAAGACCTCTTCTTTTGTCAAACAATTAGACTTAACTTTTTATTAAAAAATAATATGTGATCATGGTAATTAATTCTTATGTTTCAGAAAGGTATAAAAAGAAAAGTAAAAAGTCCCCTCACCATCTTCACTCCCAGAAGTAACCACCATTAGCAGTTTCTAGTGGATGCTTTTTAGAAATCTGCTATATGCAGGTGCAAGCAGGTCGCTTTATCGCGATTTGTTTCTCTCTATTTTATATTTTAATATATTATTGACTTTTTCTTTAAACAGATATCATATCATATATATAGTTGTATAACTTGTTTTTGTTTAGCTTTTCATTTAACAATCTATTGTGGTCATCATCCAATTCAGCTCATATCATTCAAACGTTTAACAGGAGCCTAGTAACCCATGGTATGGATGTACCAGTATTTTTCCTGTAGGATCCCTTCTGATGAGGTCGAGGCTGTGTCTAGCTTCTTACTATTAAAAATACTTATGGGGACTTCCCTGGTGGTGCAGTGGTTAAGAAACCATCTGCCAATGCAGGGGACACGGGTTCGAGCCCTGGCCCAGAAAGATACCACATACCACGGAGCAACTAAGCCCGTGTGCCACAACTACTGAGGCTGCATGCTGCAACTACTGAAGCCCGCGCGCCTAGAGCCCGCCGTGTTCCGCAAAAAGAGACGCCACTACGATGAGAAGCCTGCGCACCCCAACAAAGAGTAACCCCCGCTCGCCGCAACTAGAGAAAGCCCATGCACAGCAGCAAAGACCCAACGCAGCCAAAAATAAATAAATTTATAAAAAAAAAATTCTTATGAAGGTGTTTCTGAAGGATAAATTCCCTGGACATACACTTCTTAAGTTAAAAAGTATATGCATTATGTTTCTTTTTTCTTTTTCTTTTTTTTGTGGTACGTGGGCCTCTCACTGTTGTGACCTCTCCTGTTGCGGAGCACAGGCTCCGGACGCGTAGGCTCAGTGGCCATGGCTCACGGGCCTAGCCGCTCCGCGGTATGTGGGATCTTCCTGGACAGGGGCATGAACCTGTGTCCCGTGCATTGGCAGGCGGACTCTCGACCACTGCGCCACCAGGGAAGCCCCTGCATTATGTTTCTTTTAGTTTGCTATTGTACATTTAAAAAGTATTTATTTCCTGAACAAACAGAAACTAATAATGAAGAGAACAAAAACAGGCCATAATCTCATTGCCCAGATAATGTATTGATATAAAAAATATAATTAATATACAGTCAGCCCTTTATATCTGCAGGTTCTGTATTGGCAAATTCAGCCAACCTCGGATTGAAAATATTCAAAAAAATTTCCAGGAAGTTCCAAAAAGCACAACTTGAAGTTGCTACATACCTGGCAACTATTTACATAGCATTTACAATGTATTAAGTATTATAAGTAATCTAGAGATGATTTAAAGTATATGGAAGGATATGAATAGATTATTTGCAAATACTACACCATTTTATATAAGGGACATGAGTATCTGTGGATTTTGATATCTGTTGGGTGTGTGTGTGGGTTGTCCCTGGGGACAACTGAGGGACAACTGAATGTACATAATGCACATATGTGAAAATCAAAGCCATACAAAAAGGTATAAAAATAAAAGGCTTCCCCTACCTCTAATTATTCTCTCCAAAGGTAACCGTGTTAATGGCTTCTTGTATATACTACCAATTATTTCTGTTATGAATATAAGCAAGTTTATAAAATTATAAATAATTTTAAAATTTTACACCAAAAGATAATATTTTAAATATTGCTTTAACTTTGATTTTCTTCCATTTACTAACACATCTTAGAGAGCATTCTTTTTTTATTGAAGTATAGTTGATTTACAATATTATATTAGTTTCAGTGTACTGCACAGAGATTCAATATTTTCATAGATCATACTCCATTTAAAGCTATTACAAAATAATGGCTATATTTGCCTGTGCTGTACAATATATCCTTGCTGCTCATCTATTTTATACATAGTAGTTTCTTTCTCTTAATCCCGAGAGCTTTCTTCATTCATATATTCTTATACATTATCTTATTCTTTTTAATAGCCGTGGAAGGTTCTATTAGTCAATGTAAAGCTATTTTACCAGGGCACAGTTGATGGGCGCTTAGCTTATTTTGGTATTTTGCTATTACAAACAATTTTATAATAAATATCTTCTAACAGTAAGCTGTTGGATAAAGGGTATGAGTGTTAAATTTTGGTAGCTATTGCCAAGTTGCTTCCAAAAATGTAGCATTAATTTATACTCCCACAAATAATATGATTGGCTACTTCCTCACACTCTTGTAAAAATTCCTCATACCTTAATATTTGACCTTGGCCGTTCTGATAGGTAGACAATTATATTTTTAAATTTTGCATTTTTCAATTATGAGGTTTAACAGCTTTTTATATGTTTGTTGGATATTTAAATTTGTTTTTATATAAAACGCCTACTCACTTATTTTGCCTTTTTTTCTTTTTTTTTGGTTTGGGTAGTTTGCTCTTTTAAAAATTTATCTGCATATTAAGAATATTGGTTCTTCATCTCAGATAACTATTGCAAATATTCTTACTCGTTTGGTATTTGTATTTTTTATTATTGTATTTAAAGTATTTAAACTTTTCCTTTGTATGTTATTATTATTATTTTTTTGTATGTTATTTCTTGCCATACAGAAGTTTAAAATGTTTTAGATAGTCACATTTTTTTTTTCTTTTTTTTGGTTTGGGTAGTTTGCTCTCTTAAAAATTTATCTGCATATTAAGAATATTGGTTCTTCATCTCAGATAACTATTGCAAATATTCTTACTCGTTTGGTATTTGTATTTTTTATTATTGTATTTAAAGTATTTAAACTTTTCCTTTGTATGTTATTATTATTATTTTTTTGTATGTTATTTCTTGCCATACAGAAGTTTAAAATGTTTTATATAGTCACATTTTTTTTTTCTTTTTAGCTTTTGAGTTTTGTATTATATATTCCCTTCTCTGATACATACTAAAGGAATTACCCATGCTTTCTTCTACTACAACCCTGGTTTAATTTTTAGCCATTTAATCTTTGTTGTACTGGAATATATTTTGGTGTTTGATGTGAGAACCAGGTAAACACACCCTTTCTTGGACCTTTCCTTTATAGCGTCAGACTTCTATGTCTTTCAATATTTTAACCATCCTCTGAATTTTTCTCAGTGCACTAAGGGGCCATGAAAAAGTGGGAAGGAACAAAAGATTTGGAGTCAGAGAGAACTAGATTTGAACCCTGAGTCCATCAGTTATACCTAAGTAACTTGGGAAGGTCATTTAACTTCTTCAAACCTCAGCTTCCTTACCTGTAAAATGGGTATAATATCTACCTGCCTATCAGGGCTGTTGCATGAAGTAGATGAGACAATAACTGTAAAGCCCTTAACACGGAGCCTGGTGCAAATAGGCATTCAGGAAATGATATCTATTATGCTGTGAGTATTTCTTCAAAGAGCTGTGATTATAATTGATGAAATAAAATCTAATGGAAATTAACGAATACCGAATATAATATATGGGTTACTTCATGGTTTTCTTTTCTTCCTTCTTTTTTTTTTTTTTTTTTTTTTTTAGGAACAATTGCAGCACTGGAAGAGCTGTTCATCTAGTGCTTACACATTAGAGATGGTTTCCATAGGGGAATGGACCTGCCCAAAGTAATATCAGAGTTAGCACAGGGTTAGCACCAGCCCAGAGTTTCTTTTGCCCAGCCCAGGCTTCTTTCCACTGTAGCAGATGTGCCCTATTATGTGTGTTTGTTTTCCACTGGGCCAGTATTAATCAAATCTTGTTCATCTTGGACCCAATTCTACATGGGTCTCCACATTTGATGCTGCTGTTATCCTGAACAATACTACATTGTCCGTGGCCCTGTTGATTTTCCTCCAGGTTTTAGCAGACATGCTTTTCTCCAGTCTTTCAAACTTTTCAAGGTCACTTTGATTCTTATTTCTATCTCTGAGGTTTGAGTTTTTATCAGTAATCTTTGCTCAAATAACATTTCAGAGGCATTCAAAAACAGTTTATATTATTAATATGACATTTTAAAATACCAAGTATGACACAGCCTCACATATTTATTATTTCTATTTTTCTACTTCAGCTTTAATTTTCTCTTCTTAAAGCATGGACTGGGAGATTGGACGCCATTCGTTACTGTTGAGATTAACAATGATAATCATTGATAACAGCATGAGGCATGCTCATATATATAGGGGATTTTTATACATTATCTTGTTTAATTCTCAGGAGGCTGGGATTATTTTTCTGACTTTACAAATAAGAAAACAGAGCTCAGGACTCCCCTGGTGGTGCAGGGAATCCGCCTGCCAATGCAGGGAACACGGGTTCTATCCCTGGGCTGGGAAGATCCCACATGCCACAGAGCAATTAAGCCTGTGTGCCACAACTAGTGAGCCTGCGCTCTAGAGCCCACGAGCCACAACTACTGAGCCCATGAGCCACAACTACTGAAGCCCGCCCGCCTAGAGCCTGTGCTCCGCAACAAGAGAAGCCACCACAATGAGAAGCCCACGCACTGCAATGAAGAGTAGCCCCAGCTCGCCGCAACTAGAGAGAGCCCGCGTGCAGCAATGAAGACCAAACGCAGCCAAAAATAAAAATAAATAATAACAAAGAAAGTTATCATTATTAAAAAAAAAAGAAAACAGAGCTCAGAGAGAATCACTACCTTGTTCAAAGTTAAGTAGTTGGAAGAGGTTAAGGATTTGAAACAGTCTAACTAAAACGCTTGAGCACTTAACTACCAATTCCCACTGTTCTCCCTTTAATAACCTACCCAGTTCTGAGGAGAAACTTGACTTTCAAGCTCCCTGAGACTGCAGCACACAATTGGGTGTGGCTGGTCCACTCTACCACAGCCCAAACAACCTGGTTTAGACATTATGGCCCAGCCTATGGTGATCAGATGGTATAGGGCTGAAGTGAAAGGCTCTGAGTAGGCTAGAAAATTCCATCTATTGCTATCTCCTTATATATACAACTGTCATTAGATCATAGAAAAAATTAAATTCTATTTGTTAGAACATCCTTTTCACAACCATGTTGCTGATAGATAGAAATTTAGCACTTCTAGTTGATTCAATCAGTTGTAGGGTTTTTTCAGATGCTAATGTGAATGGAGGACCATGTCCAGAGTCAACACATTTTCTTTTTGTTTTTAAAAGATGAGAACTATTTGCTATTTCAGCCACTAAGGCCCCTGGCCTGGGGCTCCAGGGAGTCCCTGAATAAATGATTCAACGTTCTCCATAAATATTTGACTGTTTCTTAGTATTATAGAAAGGATGATATCAGAATCAGAACTTTGGAAATGGAGAGAGCCTTCGTGACCCTCTGCAACTCCTGATGTATGATGTATACCTTTAAGCTGATTCAACCACATTGTTCTCCCACCACGTTGACCTTTTTCATTTCTCTGATTCAGGCATTTCTGCATCTCTGCACATGCTCTTTTCCCTACTTAGAACATAACTTTTCATCTCTTCCTTACCTGGAAAACTTCTAGTCCTCAAAGATTCAGTCTGTAGAGCTTTTGATTTCTCCATCAAATCTGAATAGAGCCTTGCTGGGTATTCTTGGCTGTAGGTTTTCCCCTTTCATCACTTTAAATATATCATGCCACTCCCTTCTGACCTGCAGAGTTTGCTGAAAAATCAGCTGATAACCTTATGGGGATTCCCTTATTTGTTGCTTTTCCCTTGTTGCTTTTAGTAGTCTCTCTTTTATCTTTAATATTTGTCATTTTGATTACAGTGTGTCTTGGTGTGTTCGTCTTTGGATTAATCCCGTATGGGACATTCTGTGCTTCCTGGACTTGGGTGACTGTTTCCTTTCCCAGGTTAGGGAGGTTTTCAGCTGTTATCTCTTCAGATATTTTCTCAGGCACTTTCTCTGTTTCTTCTCCTTTCGGAACCCCTATAATGTGAATATTAGTGTACTTAATGTTGCCCCAGAGGTCTCTTCAACTGTCTTCACTTCTTTTCATTCCTTTTTCTTTCTTTCTTTCTTTTTTCTGTTCAGTGGCCATGATTTTGACTACTCTGTCTTCCAGCTCACTGATCCATTCTTCTGAATCATTTAGTCTACTATTGATTCCTTCTAGTATATTTTTCATTTCAGTTATTGTATTCTTCATCTCTTTTTGGTTGTTCTCTGTATTTTCTAACTCTGTTAAAAACTAACTTCTTGCTCTGTGCATCCATTTTCCTACCGAGTTCTTTGATCATCTTGATTGCCTATCTCCACTTCACTTAGTTTTTCTGGGGTTTTATCTTGTCCTTTCGTCTGGAATAGTCCTCTCTTGCCTCATTTTATCTAAGTTGCTGTTGGTATTTTTATGTCTGTGGTAGGTTGGAGAAGTGGCCCTCTGTAGGAGGCACCCTATGCATCCTAGCAGTGCACTCCCCTCTTGTCACCTGAGCTATATACTCTAGCCCTAAGAAGGCTGCATGGGTCCTTCTGTTGCAGCAGGCTATGTGGGTGGTCCGGTAGGCCTGGTTGGCTGCCAGGACCTGCCTTGTATGTATGCTGCTGGCTGCTGTTTAGTGGGGCCTGGTCACAAGGTGGCTGGTTGCAGAAACTTAGGGGGCCTTGGGGCTAGTGCTGCCTCACTGGTGGTGGAGTCAGGGTCCTAAAGACTCTGGGGCTGTTGCCCACCCACAAGTGACGCCAGATCCTGGGGTTAGTGCTGGACTGCTGGCAGGCAGAGCTGGTTCCTGGAGTCCAGCTGCAGGGCCCAGGGATCCCCAAACTCGTTTCAGATCATTGGTTGAGGGGGGCTGGTTCCTGACACAGTTGGGTATGGGGTCCAGGTGTCTGGAAGGTTGTGTAGGCCTGCTAGTGGGCAGGGCCAGGGCCCAGCTGGACCCAAGGTAGGATCTGGCCTGCGTTGTGAGGTGGAGGTTTTCCTGCTTCTGGTGTCTGCCCCCTGGTGGGTCTAGAGGCTTGTGCAGGCTTCCTGGCAGGAGGGGCCGGTGCCTGTCCACTGGTGGTTGGAACAGGGTCTTGACTCTCTGGTGGGCTGGGCTGTGTCTAGAGGCACGTCCAGAGGCAACTGTGGACTCTTTGTGTCTTTACGTAGCCTGTCTGCTGATGGGTGGGGCTGTGTCCCCGCTCTGATAAGTTGTTTGGCCTGAGGCGTCCCAGCACCGACACCTGCAGGCTGTTGGGCGGGGCCAGATCTTGGGCTAACGAGGTAGTGGGAGGGTCCCACCTGGCGCCGCGGCTGACGCTGCGGGAGAATGCGCTCCCAAATATGGCTGCCCGGGGGCCCTGGCAGCCGCCCTTCTGATTCTCCGGGAGGCTCTCCAAGACCAGCAGGTAGGTCTGACCCAAGTTCCTGTCAGATGACTGCTTTTTCCCTTGTTCCTGGCGCGTGGGAGATTTTGTGTGTGTCCTTTGAGAGTGAAGTCTCTTATTTCCCCTAGTTTTGTGGGGCTCCTGCAATTAAGCCCCGCTGGTCTTCAAAGACAAATGCTCTGGGAGCTCACCCTCCTGGTGCCAGACCCTTGGGCTGGGGAGCCTGACGGGGGGCTCAGAACTATCACTCCTGTGAAAGAACAACTGCAGTATAATTATTCTCCAGCTTTTGGGTTGCCTACCCCGGGGGGTAGGGGATTTGATTATATCACCAGTTTCCGCCCCCCCACCCCCACCCCTCCCTCCTACCCGTCTCGTTGTGGTTTCTTCATATCTGTAGCTGTAGAAGGTCTTTTCTGGTAGGTTTCAGTCTTTTTCACTGATGGTTGTTCTGCAGATTGCTGTGACTTTGGTGTGCTCATGAAAGGAGGTGAGCTTGGGGGCTTTTCTACTCCATCCCCTTGGCCACTCTCCTCTAGAGGTTGCGGCTGAATGGACTTGTGGAATGTGCTTACTTGTGAGCTCCTAAAGATAGGAGCTTGTTTTATTGGAGCTTGAGTCTCTAGCATAGTGCCTGGTAGATTGTAGGTGTGTAATACCTGAAGAGGGGAGTGACCGAATAAGTAAGTGAGTGAGTGAATAATCTCACTACATTATCCCAGGCAAATGGTCATCCAAGCTGATTTGACACTGGCTTCACCTGATGAAGAACTCACTGTGTTTCAGGAAAATCCATGTGGGGTCAGCTCTGGTGATCAAAAAAAAAGTTCTTTGTGTAGAATCTAAATAGTCTTCCTGGTACTTTCCACTTCCTGGTTCTAGTTCTGCCCTCTGAGGGCTGACAGAATATTTTTTCTTTTCTAGGACTGCTTCTTTTCTATGGTCCTCTATCTAACATTTGAAGATGATTTTCCCTTTTCTAGGTTAAACGACCTCATTCCCTTTACTTTCCCTCCCTATCATTCTCACCAAGTAACCATTTGTTTCTACTTGCATACCTCCAGCGACAGGGAACTCTCTCTTTTTCTAGTCTGTCTGTTTCATTTTGGGATGGCTCTTATGAGTGTTATTTCTTGCATCTTGTTATTATTTAATGCCTCATCAGAGACTCAGCTGAGTGCATGTGAGGTCAATTATGGCAAAATGGAAGCTCTCTGACGCAATTATTCTTTAATGCGCACCTGGTGTAGTATCTAGAGCTAAATACAGTGCTGACAAAAAAATCCATTTCTTTAAAATATCCACTTTTGTCATTTCCTTTTCCAACTTAAGGGGAGGAGTGAACTAGAGTGACACATAGCCATCAAGCAGTTTATCATTCAGTGGAGGACAGTGACAGGTAAACACACAATTAAGCACCTAGTGGTTAAGTGCTATGACAGGATAAGGTCAGAGTGCTGTGAGACCCAAAGGAAGGGCCCCTACTAGGTATGAGGAGGTATCAGAAGGTTTTCTGGAGGAAGTGACATCAGAAATGACATGTGAATGAGTCATCCAGGTGAGGATGGGTGCGGGGTGTCCACGCAGGGCTGTGGAAAGAGGGGTGGGCAAGAAGAATAGCAAGAGTATTCCAGGCAGAGAGGGAGGCAGATATGAAGGTCTGGAGGTGAGAGGGGGTCTGGCATATGTGAAGAAAAGAAAGTAGTTGTTACGAAAGGGCAGAGAGGGGAGAAAGGAGAGTGGGAAAGAGATGAGAGGTGAGGCAGGAGAAATGAAAGTGATGATGATGGTAATGATGAAGATGATGGTAGTGGTGATAACTCACATGTACATATTTACTCTGTGGCAGGCACTGTTCTAAGCATTTCCTACATATCAATTTCCTTAACCCTCACAACAGCTCTATGAGGTAAGAACACATACATGCCCATTTTATAGAGAACACTGTGGCAAAGGCAGATTCAATACTTGTCCAGGGTTCCACTGCTAATATATGGCAAAGCCAGGAATTAAACCCAGGCAATCTGGTTTAAGGGTCAGCATTCCTAACCATGACATATTAAGTGAATTTACGGTTTATCTTCACTGAAATGGGGAGCCATTCCTCAGCTTCGAATTGAGGAATATTGTTTCACCATCACTCCTGTACCCCACGAGTGCTTACAGCTAGAGAGAATACAGATAATATGCAAGGCGCATGTGCTATCGCCAGCCTCACTAACAGCCTCCCAAGTTGAATCGATCCCTTTGGAGATGCTTCTCAGAAGGCAGCACCACTGCTCATGGTTGCTGAAGTTTTCCATCCCAGCTCATGTCATCCACCTGCTCTGAAAACTGTCATGGGACGAACACTGGGTTTAGACTTGAGAAGGCCACAATTCAAATCTTGGTGCCATGATTTACCAACTCTATGACCTTGGGTAAGTTACTTAACCCCTTTGAGCTTCAGTCTCCTCATTATGCAACTAAGATAGTAACCCTTATTTTGCTGGGTTGCCGTAAGGATGATTAAGATAATGCAAATAAAGTACTCAACACACCTGGCACGTTGGGTAGGTACATATCCATTATCTATTAAATGAGGACTTCCAAATGGCTTTTATCAGCAATAATAAAACCAAAGGATAGATTTGGTATAAGATTGTCTTGCAATAAGGGTAGCTAAGAACTACACATTTAACTGAATTGTTAATTGTGAGAATAATACAAAGGGCTGACCCAGTGGGAAAGGGCTAGATAATTGGCACCGGATTCAATTAAAATTAGTCAGGTGCAGGACACTGGGGACTGTTTCAAGCAAATTACTTCACAGTTGGGTGTCTTGCTGGTATGTAGCAGGGGGCAGCTGGGAAGAAACTGGGGCAGAATCCAAACAATTTCTACTTTATGTGGCGAGAACAGGGATAGTAAAGTGACCAGATATATTACCAGTGAATTAAATCAATGTAGAAGGCTCCATCTTTTCTTAAGAGGGAAAAAAAAAATCTATTTTTTAATTTCCTGAAGTGATGTGATATAGTGAGATGGAAATTTGGGTTCTGTTGCTAACTCTGTCACTAACTTAACTCAGGCCAGCTAATGAGCCACTGAAGAAAATAGAAGGTGCTGGACCCCAGCATTTCTAGGGTCCCTGGTAGTTCAAAATTCAGTGATTTCCATGGCTTAAAAATAACATCTCCAAGTATTTTACAGTTAGTAAACTGTTTTCTCACCTCGCTTTTTTTTAACTGAACAAGGTGAGATATAAACAAACAAATGTAATAAAAGCATTTACATGTATTAAGTGATCTTTATCACATACTTGTGAAGGAAGCAAGGAAACTATAAATATCCCATTCAATCTTGACTCGTGAGCAGGCTGGCGTGGCCGGCATGGAGCATGAGAGAGAGAAGAGGAAAATGGTGCCCACAGAATGCCTCTTTGAGTTTAAGAAGTTTTGTCAATAACTGGCCGGGGGAGGGTTTTACAAAGGAATTTAACACAGTTTGATTTGTGTTTGGGGAAGGATAACTATGGCAACAGTGAAAAGTTGGGGTTGGAGAACTAAGTAATCAAAAATAGGATAACAAGATGGGAGACTATTGCAATATTAAACATAGTAGATGATAAAGGCCTAGATTAGAAAAATAAGAATGGAATTGAGGGTGGGAAATAAGTGTAGACTTGAGAGAGGACACAGAGGGAGGATCTATACAGCTATTCTTCTCAAATACTTCTGGGAACCAAACAGAATTTAAATAATATTTATAGTGTTGAGTGGATGAGAAATGGGAGATGAGAAGGTAGTTAGAGGGGTGATGATGATACTGTTAATCAAAATGGGAACACAGGGTGGAAAATGGGTCTGGACGCGAGGATAGTGCATTTTGTTTTGGACATGTAGAGTTTGCTGTGTCTATTGGGCGTCTACAATTTTACAGGCCGTTGGGAAATATCTATCTGAAGCTTAGAGAAATAGTTAATTTTGCTCTCTTTTTTTTTTTTTTGGCCACGGGGTGCAGCATGTGGGATCCTTTTTCCCTGACCAGGGACCGAACCGTGCCCCCTGCATTGGAAGTGCGGAGTCTTAACCACTGGACCATCAGGGAAGTCCCGAGAAATAGTTAATTTTAATAATCATTTTATTCTTGGTATTTCTAAGGTCAGTACCCTGATCTGACTAGACCCAGATATAGAAGAGGCTTGCTGTACAAAATATGGCTAATAAGAGTACCCGCTTTGGGCTTCCCTGGTGGCGCAGTGGTTGAGAGTCCGCCTGCCGATGCAGGGGACAGGGTTTCGTGCCCCGGTCCGGGAGGATCCCACATGCCACGGAGCGGCTGGGCCCGTGAGCCATGGCCGCTGAGCCTGCGCGTCTGGAGCCTGTGCTCCGCAACGGGAGAGGCCGCAACAGTGAGAGGCCCGCGTACCACAAAAAAAGAGTACCCACTTCACAGAGTTGGTATAGGATAGATTAGTTAATACATATAAAATACTTACGGCAGTGTCTGGTATATAGTAAGGACGTATAATTATTAACTATTACTGACCCCTTCCCCTGACACTCACAAAGTAAGAGGCTGACCTGGACTAGTGTAAAATTATATCAATAAAGACTTAGCAGGCCAAGGAGAAGTGCTAAGGTTATAGACATTGAAAGAGGAAGCATGGTACTCTGGAAAGCACAGTCCTAGGAGTTAAAGACCCGAGTGTTTGTCCCATCCTGCTGTTAGCTTATTTCACTTTGGGAAGTCCCTTTTCCTCACTGGGACTCAGTTTCTTCATCTAGAAAGAGAGCCTCACGCTAAAAACCTGAGGTCCCTTCTAGTGGTTAATAAACAAATATATACTATGCTTAATATGTATTTTGTTGACAGCTTGAGAAAAACATTCATTCAGCATTAAACTTTTCAAACACCCTCCAGCACGTCCCAGAGTGAATGAACTATACATTGTATTTGAAGTGGAAATTTCTAGTTAAGTCCCCTTCTCTTGGAGGCTGTTGTACTTGGTTTCGAGTGAAAACATTTCTGACAGTTGTTGCATAAAAGCTCAAGACCAGAATCCTCCTGGAGCAGAGGCAAAATGAAAAATTGATATTGGATATTTACATGTCTTAGCAGTTAAAATTAACATCCCTTATAAATTTGGCTTGCTGATGCAAAAGTAGGCATCTATAAAAAAAAAACCTTTAAAAATGTTTTGGTTTACCAGGACATTTGTAGAGGACTGATCATTTTGGAGTCTTTAACTGAAAATGATAAGGTGTAATTTGGCCATCCAAACCCAACTTACTACAGGCCAAAACACAATAAATAACTTTGAGGATTTATGTGTTTTGAGTAACAAAGTAACTATTTTTATATGAATATGTAAGCAAAAATAGTTGAAACCTTATATTATATATGATATTAGTATCTCCAGCTCTGACTTTTCCCTTAAGCCTAGACTTATAAATCTGTTTGCTTACCTGATATCTCCAGTTGAATGTCCAAGATTTTTCAAACTCATCAGGCTCAAAATCAAACTCTTAATTTTTTCCTCGAAACCTGTTTCTGGGGAGTTTTTCCACTTTCAGTAAACAGTAATACCACCATCCAGCACTCAAACCATTCAACCAAGAACCTACATGCCAACCAACCTTAATTCTCTTTCCTTCCCACCTCCTGCATATAGTCCATCAGTATGTCTGTTTCTAGCTCCAAGCAGTATTTCAATTTCACTCACTTTTCTCTAACTCCACCCCTATCCCCCTGGCCAAGCCACCATTTCCCCTGGGGATACTGCAATAGTCTCTTGATTGGACTCCCTGCTCTCACTCTGGCTCCCCCATTCTTCTCTATCCATTTTCAACCCAACAGACAAAATGATCTTTTCAAAAGGTATTTTAGATCATGCCTCTCTCCTGCTAATTTTTTTCCATTGGCTTCTTGCTGTACTTTGAGTAAAATCCAAACGCCTGGCCATGGCTTCCACCCATCCTTCTGATTCCATCTCATTCCACTCTTTGCCTTCTTCGCTGCCCTCCAGGCACAAGGACCTTCATTCTGCTTCACTTAAAGCCAGTACCCTCCAGCCTTCGGGCCCTTGTATATCCGCTGTCTTTCTGACTGTGCTTTTCCCTAGCTCTTCTCACATTTGATCCCTCATTTTCACAGTTCTCAGCTTAAAGCACAATTCCTCAGAGAGCTCTTTGCTGACTACTAAGAGCTACATTTCCATGAGAGGTGCCCACATCTGACTGATCATCTGTCATTAGACAGCTTTTTTTTTTTAACATCTTTATTGGAGTATAATTGCTTTACAATGGTGTGTTAGTTTCTGCTTCATAACAAAGTGAATCAGCTATACATATATATATATCCCCATATCTCCTCCCTCTTGTGTATCCCTCCCACCCTCCCTATCCCACCCCTCTAGGTAGACACAGCTTTTTTAAAATAAAAATTCTTGGGTCTCACTCTCAAAGATTCTGATTCAGTGAGTCCAGTTTAATCATCCATTCTCCCCCTAGATGATAAATTCCTTCTGAAAAGGACTCTGATTATAACCTGGCTTATAATAATTATGTAATAAATGGTTGTCAAATAAATTTTAATGATTTAAATAAAATCGATGTGTTCTAATAGTTATAATCATTTAGTAATTCAAGAAACAGCATTAGGTATCTATGTAGTGCTCCAGGTATTAGAGGTATGGATGTAAAAGAGACAGAGTCCCTACTCACAGGAAGCTTTTCTTAGAGTGGGTGAGATGATAAACGAGGAAAATATCAGGTGGGCCTACGTTCTATAAGAAATTAAAACAGGATGTTAAAGGTAGGCTGGAAGCCTACTTCCTACTGACCCGTTCTCTTCATTCCAGGGCTCTGTCCACCATACTGCACTTTATGCACAGGTCTCTGTCGATACTAGTGTCTCAGAACCGTGTTGGGCTGTAGGTATCACGCTGGAGGTGTCTTTGAAGCCCGCACCCCCTGCCTCAATGCCCTTGAAAACATTGTTGCTGAAGAATCACTCACCTCCACATCACACAAGTGCCAAAAGTGCTCAGGCAAAGGGTCAAACTCTGGGGCACGAGGCTAAATTCTTGCCCTCAAGATCTGCTTCTCACCTCACGCTCTAAGCTCTCTCTGTTCTGAGATAGATGTGTGTGTGATTCCAGACTGACAGATTCCCTTAGGTTGGGGTCAGATTTGAAGCTGAGGTCTTTCTCTGATGAATGGTGGTAATAGTTTGCTCAGCATATCCTCCCCTTTGAAATCAGTGCACTGATTGCAAGTATTCAATTATTTTAAAAAAACTTAGTTTTCTGGGTTTCTTTTTTTTCTTTATTGGGATATAGTTGCTTTACAATTCTGTGTTAGTTTCTGCTGTACAGTGAAGTGAATCAGCTGTATGTATACACATGTCCCCTCCCTCTTGGACCCCCCCCAACCCATCCCACCCATCTAGGTCACTGTAGAGCACCAAGCTGAGCTCCTTGTGCTATACAGAAAGTTCCCACTACCTATCTGTTTTACACATGGTAGTGTATATATGTCAGTCCCAGTCTCCCAGTTCATCCCACCCTCCCTTCCCCCACTCCGAGTCCACACATCCGTTCTTTATGTCTGCGTCTCTATTCCTGCCCTGCAAATAGGTTTATCTGTACCATTTTCTAGATTCCACGTGTGTGCATTAATATGCGATATTTGTTTTTCTCTTTCTGACTTCACTCTGTATGACAGACTCGAGGTCCATCCACATCTCTACAAATGACCCAATTTCATTCCTTTTTATGGCTGAGTAATATTCCATTGTATATATATACGACATCTTTCTCCATTCATCTGCGATTGGACATTAAGGTTGCTTCCATGTCTTGGCTATTGTAAACAGTGCTGCAGTGAACACTGGGGTGCATGTATCTTTTTTTACTGAATAATTTTTAAGTGAACACATATTGTAAGAACAATTTTAAAGTTATTGAAAAAGTTTTAACTATTGAATTTGAGTTACTTCGACAATAAAAAACAAAAAGAGCTACTAAGGAAGATTAAAAATATAGTAATGTTTATAGGAAAACCGAATAAATTTGAATAATCAAATTTTCAAACATTATATAAATCCATTCGGTATTTACTGAGTGTCTTCATTGTACTAAGTTTTGGGGATGCATTGGGAGAAAAAGCAATGCTTCTGCCCTCAGTGACCTAGAATCTACCAGAAATTCTCAACTGGGTATGGAAATGTGGGGAAGAGTTAGGTATTTTTTGTTCTTAAAATGTCAGAGTTTGGGATCAGCTTCGGTGTTAATCATGCAAGGCTCAGGCGTGTTAAATCCTGCAAACTCTGGCACAGTCATACACAGTGAAAAACTGTCCTTCCAAACATGCAGTAGCACCTGCAATAAGAAATACTGGATCAACACCATTTTTCACATAAATATGCTAATTCCAAATGAACCTTAATGAGATTATAGGGTATGTGAAAGGGGTTCTTGGTCTCCCGCCTCCGCTCTGTCGACCTCATTAATAAGCATTAAAATCAGTTTTAAAGGAAGGAAAAAACTGTCTCCAGAGACACCCCTGTCAAATGGTACATTTCTAAAGCATCTGAAAGGCTTGAGTAGGAATAAGGTGCTAATGAAATTATCTTGGTCAAAATCCATTAACACAAAACTCAAATTCTGGCTGCTGCAGGCAGGACTCCTCTGATGTTTGTTTCACTATAGCTCCTCAGGATAACTATATTCTTTTGTGTTTTGGCTTATGTGTATCTTGGCATCTGACTGTTGTCCATAATTACATCTTAGCATTTATCTTACTTATTCCTCACCTAAAAATAAGCTCATCATGTCACTGTCTAAAAGCTCCCAGAAACAGATTTTCTGAGTTCAAGCAAACTGTGTCAAGGGCTCTTAAATCTTCTCTTTCCAATTGTTTCACCAGCCAAATCAAAAGGAGGAGATCTGCACAGACAAAAATATTGAAAATTGAACTGTATTTACCACTTTCACTGAGAACTGATATGTATTAATCTATTTTCCCTTCAAAATATCTTTTACTTTTGTTCTTTCTTTTCTAATTTACTACCTTAGCCCTAAGTCTTGATCTAGACTATTGCAGCAAACTCCCTCCCAACTATTTGTTTTGAAAAATTCAAACTACAGAAAAATTGAAAGAACAGAACAATGAAACTCCGTATTTTCATCAAGATTTAACAGTTGCTAATATTTTGGCATGTTTACTCTCTCTCCCTCCTTCTCTCTTTCTCTGCCTACCTCTCTGTCTCTCTCAATTGATATCTATCTATCTATCTATCTGGCTCAGAAGAGAGAAGAGACACACACATAAACACACACACCTTTTTTTCTGAGCCATTTGAAACATGTGGCAGACATCAGGCCACTTCCAACCTAACATACAGCAAAACAACTCCTCAATGTAAAGATATTTGCTATATAACCACATTACCATTGTTACACCTAAGAAAGCTAATGATAATTCTATATGATCCAATATGCTATACCTATTCAAATTTCCTTAACTGTCCTCAAAATGTCTTCTATAGTTTTTTTCTCTTCAATTGAAGATCAAAGCAAGGTTTTCTTCCTTCCTTCCTTCCTTTCTCTGTCGCTTTTTCTTCTCTCTCTTTCTTTCTTTCTCTCTTCTTCCCTCCCTCTCTTTCTTCCTTTTTTCTTCTTTTCTTTCTCCCTTCCTTCCCTTCCTCCCTCGCTTCCTTCTTTCCTTCCTTTTCGTTTTTTTGTTTTTTTTTTTTTTTTTTTTTTTTTGAGTTCAGGCCAGATGCTTATAGACTGTTTCACATTCTAGATTTATCTAATTGTTTCTTCCTGATCAGAATCAGGTCAAATATTTTTTCACAAAATCTTGTGAGTAATATTGTCTACTTCTCACTGTATCATATTCCGAGGACAAAATGTGAGATTGTCTCACTATTGGTGATACAAAGTTTGGCCCCTTGGTTAAGGACCACCAGATCTCTCCATTCTAAAGGCACCTTTGTAAACACAAATCTGTGGGGTGATTTTTGAAACCATGTGAATATCCTTTTTCCAATAAACTTTCATCTCAATTTTTTTTTTTTAGCGTCTACTGACTATGCTTGCCTGAAACAATTATTTTATTGAGGGTTGGAAAATGGTAATTTTCTAATTCTCTGTTTTTTCTAGAATCATTAGCTGGTAATCTAATGATTACCGGTAGAAAGTTTATCTAAATAAAAAGGAGATAATTCAATTTACTTACTCTTGTGTGTTGTTTTAATTTTCATCGTCCTTTAATGTTTTATTATTATTTTTTAAGGCATAGAAATAACTCAGGCTCATTTCAAATAATTAAAACAACACAGAAGAAAAACAAATAAGTATCTCCTTTCTACTCTTTTAGGTAACCACTGATAATAAATTAAATATATGACTTCTACACATTTTTTTCCACACATATATAAATAATATCCCCAGCTATATTCCTGATGTCTAGAATAGTAGCTGGCACATCCAAATGATGGAATATACTGTATTTATTGGAAAAAAAAAATCTGTGTATAAGTGGACCCGTGTAGTCCAAATCCATGTTGTTCAAGGGTCGACTGTATATAGGTACACAAGCACATATATTTACCTCCAAATATAGTTATTATTTTAAAAAATAAATCAACTGACACTGTATTGTATAATTTGCTTTCTTTTTCCATTTAAATTACCTTTTTATGAATAAATGTCACCAACTAGACTCTAAGCCTCATGAGGGCAGTTCCAGCCATTGTTTTAGTCCACATGTATTCCTAGGATGTGACACAAATTCCCTTCCTCACAAACTTATGGAGGGTGATTGCAATTACATGAGCCTGATGAATTTCTTCCTTTTCTCTGAAGAGGACTTGAGAGTCCTATTCCTCTAAAAAAAAAAGCATTATTAACCAGCTTACCAAAAAATTGGTGGCCAATTCCAGTGGCTAATAATGAAAAGAAGACAAACTAGAAAAGAAAGTGATGAGATGAGAATGAGTGGAGGAGATACACAGGACCCTGACAAGGAGGCAATCAGCTTTCCTTGTAGGGTGGGGTTTTTCTATGCTGGAGCTGCCATCTTGAATGTGGCCTCTTTTGGGAAGTGGTAGCTGGACCACACAAAATATAGCCTTAACTCTGAGTCAGTGATTTTCTTAAAAAGTTTCTTTCTGGTCATTTGGAGAACTGGAAGAAGCAACAGAATCAGTTCAAAACTCTTCTGAAAAGACAAACTGCATAAAATCAAAGGAGTGAGGAAGAATGGCTTCTTCTGGAATTACTTCTCCTTCCTCACTTCCTTTGTTCCTTTAAGCATATATCAGGGCTTCATAAATTAGCCAAGGCTGTGTGCAGTCTTTTACCATCAATCCCAAGTGAATATTGTAAGCATCAGAAAATTTTCCATTTACACAGTCAGGGAGGTATTTTCAGTCATTTAAATCTTTCCTAATTACTAACCAATTCCCTCCTTCCAGCCCTCCCAATTTAGCGCACAGAACCCAGCTCCCTACAGAAAACAACTCCCCAGCAAAGTCTAAGTTTCCATGGTTAGTTGCCAGAGCTCTGGATGTGAACAGAGCCGAAAAGCCACACTCCCATAGTTAGAGAAAAATCATCAAGAAATCAGGTTTCACCGCCATGGTGCAGCTCCTAGCACAATGTAAATGCTCAGTAAATAACGGGAAGGAGGGAGAAAGAATCAGGAGATGAGACAGAAAAGAGAGAGGGACTAAAGAGGGAAGAAATCCAGTGAAATCGGCTTTCCTTAAACTGTGACCAGAAATTTAAATGTGGAAGCTTACTAATAAAGATAATACTAGTACTGGAATATTGAGCAGGAGGGTACTGGGTACTGTGCTGGGCTTGTTATTGCAAATTCTCCCAAGAACTTTGCTGAGCTTAACTTTTACAGGAGGAAACTGAGGCACAGAGAGGTTAAAAGCTTCCAAGCCAGCAGAGCTAGGATAAGAGCTCCAGTCTGTGATATACTAACTGCATGCTTTCTCCCCTACACTTGAGCTGCCTTCTCCTCCTATAATACATACTGGCTGCCTCTAGCCTCAGGCTGCAGGCGACACTCTCTGACAGGCACCCATGCCAGAGCGCTGCTCAGTGGATGCCTCCCCCGCCCTCCCCGCCATCCCTTACACCACGTACCACAAAAGGATGCCTTCTAACAGCCGCCCCAGCTCCGGCAAGTACCTGTGGGCCACTTTGCCTTTCCATCTCCTTAAACCGCCCCCTCTAGGCATGTTGTCACAGGCCTGCTTTCTAGGGGTCGCTCCTTCATCTCCCATGGGTCAGTGCAGGGGCCAGCCCACCTTAGCAGCTCCACCACTTTGGGCAACAAGGAGCGAATCAATGTCAAAGCCTTTTATGTTCCTGGGGCCAAATTGAGCTCCTCCCCACCCAGTTCACTCCTTGAACTGTACTCTACATTTGGGCTGGTTCCATGAAAGGCTGGCTGCAGGCTGCCCGCTTCAGGCTCAGCCACAGCTTGAGAGGACGACCAGCATTAACTCCGTAAGGGGTGTGGGAGGTGGGGGAAGGGGAAGCAGCAATGGAGCTGTCTGAGACCCGAACTCTCAAACTCCATCCACTGCCCTAGGAGTTGCCAGCATCAGAGTAACATGTACAAAACTAGCCTTTGCTGTTCTTGGCACTGGGAATTCCGTAGAACCCAGGCATGTAATTCCAGGTTCTTTAAAGTCTCCTTCCTCTATCTTTTTCCTTCACCATTTAGTATTGCATGCAGTTTTCTATTGCAGTTTTCTCTTTGGCCAAATACCTAGCCACCTGGAAACGTTACCACATCCACTGCCCTGCAGAGGTGGAATCCCTTGATTCTCCGTTTCTCGCTCTCCCTGCTCTTCCTTTTCCTTCCTCCCCCATCAGGGTCTCACCTCCGTGATCCTCTCCTGATCGCTCTGCAGCTGCATCTGTGACTACATTCCCTTTGCTTCCCGCCTCCTTACCTTTCCTCGGGGGCTGTCTCTGTTCCCTCCTGCTGCTGCTCTCTCGCCTTTCTCCTACCCCCTCCCCACGACTGATCTGCTTTGTTACTACACCCTTCTTTCGCTTCTCTGGTTGATTTCTCCTGCTCCTTTGGGAGGACAGCCTACGACTTATTGTGTCTACCAGCTAATGCAGAGTTTCTGGAATTGGTTGCCCCTTTCAAGTCCAAACTGACTTGCTTCAAGAGCCTGTAATTATGTTAATAAAAAAATTTTTCTCATTCTAACATTAATAAACTGAAACATTGAGTTAGCTGTCAAATGCAGGCGAACCAGAGGAACTTGCTCTTGAACTGAAATAAAATTCTTTGCTCCCATTTTGAAATGCCATCTCAGGCTGTCTTGTTTACGTTTAATGCTCTGTGACTTTAAGTCAAAGACAAAGCTTAAGTTAGGGTTTTTCTACATTGGGCTTCTGGGGAAGCTCCCTAGGATTTATAGGGCCATGGAGCTGCTGTAAAATATTTTTTTAAAAACCTATTTGTTCTTCTTTAGTGTAGAGCCCTGTTATATATCAAGGAGCTGATTGAAAGCTCACACTCCTTCTTAAAATTGTTGTCACAGGCTGAATGTTCTAGATTCCAAGTTTGCCTCCTCATTTGCCCCTTGTTCCTTACGTGGTACCAGCCAGTCAACAGCTTAACTTTGAGCTTTTTTTTGGCCGTACGCGGGCCTCTCAGCGTTGCGGCCCCTCCCGCTGCAGAGCCCAGACTCCGGACGCGCAGGCTCAGCGGCCATGGCTCACGGGCCCAGCCGCTCCGCGGCATGTGGGATCCTCCCAGACCGGGGCACGAACCCGTGTCCCCTGCATAGGCAGGCAGACTCTCAACCAGTGTGCCACCAGGGAAGCCCAACTTTGAGCTTTTGAGCATGTGCATAGCTCAAGATTTACATCACCTCCATGGTAACCTTCATTTCTTACCCATCCTTTGTCAACAAGCAGGAAAACATCACTGCATTGATATAATTTTAGTATGAACCTCAGATACAAAATACAGGGTTGAAAAGCACTTGGGGAAAAGTCACACTGGAGACATGTGAAATGATGGATCGAAAACTATGAAAATTAGATTAGATTATGCTTGCATGCCACCCATTTGCAGGGAATGTATCTATTCTAAATATTGCTTGTCCTCAAAGTCAGGTAATAATGAGAATGGTAAACTAGGAAAAAGGTGTGGTTTTTTCTTTTTTGATGAATAGTAGACAAAATAAATGGCGTAAAAGCATAAATCACTAAGAAAAAGTATGTGGAATTGTACAATGTGCTTTCAGGATAATGCATGTAAAAGTATCTGTTGTATGTATGAAAAGTGACCTTTTTGTTTTCTGCTGGCTTGTGGGTGTCTGGCCATGTAAACTTCCTTTCTGCAGCACTAATCCACTTTAGCATTAGTAAATGGGTGGGGTTCGCAAAGCAAAATCTTGTATTTGGCTTTCTGCCACCTAGAAATTCCTGCCTAATCTGGATTTTTATTAATTGCTGTGTGCAAAAAAAAAAAAAAAAACACAAAAACAAACCCAGTTAACTTTCATATTTCCTCAAAGTAAATTGTTCTGCACTTATTTATATGTGTGTATATATATATTCACATAATGTATGTATATTCACATATCCTATGTATCAAAATATAGATAGGTTAGGATAATTCACTATTTCAGATTAGTGCTTTTACGTTCTGATAGGTGGCAAAATCCAGGGATAGTATATTTTCAAGGATACTCAGTGGATGTGGCTCTAGCTTCTTTACCAATTAGCTTTGGAATTTTGTGCTTTACTTCATTTATTAAACAAACAAATGAACAAACATATTGTTCAAGGGAGTCCATGAAGTCCCATTCAGAGTTATGACTCTGTGACTCAATCATGTGGTTAAAATATATATATATTGTTTGGGACTTAGTATGTTTCAGGTCCCATCCCATGTCCCACAGATACCAAGATTATTTAGATACAACCTCTGTTCTTGAGGAGCTCAGGGTCTATAAGATTTCCTACTTTATAGGATTTCATCTCAAAGGCCTAATTGTAGAAAGTTAAAGTTTTCATGCAAAGAACTCAACATGTATCCATACTATTAAGTGCTGATAATAATTGGTATTTCATTTGTTTTTAAACCATGAGTGTTTTTCTTAAATTGTCTTTATTGTTTATTTAAAAAATTTTTTTTTTTTGCGGTACGCGGGCCTCTCACTGTTGTGGCCTCTCCTGTTGTGGAGCACAGGCTCCGGACGCGCAGGCTCAGCGGCCATGGCTCACAGGCCCAGCCACTCCGCGGCATGTGGGATCTTCCCAGACTGGGGCACGAACCTGTGTCTCCTGCATCGGCAGGAGGACTCTCAACCACTGCGCCACCAGGGAAGCCCTATTTATTTTATTTTTATTTTTGGCTGCGTCGGGTCTTAGTTGCGGCGCACGGGCTCTTCGTTGTGGTGCACAGGCTTCTCTCTAGTTGTGGCACGTGGGCTCCAGGGCCTGTGGGCTTTGTAGTTGTGGCGCGTGGGCTCCAGAGTGTGTGGGCTCTGTAGTTTGCGGCACACAGGCTCTAGCTGAGGTGCATGAGCTCAGTAGTTGTGGCATGGAGACTTAGCTGCCCCGCGGCATGTGGGATCTTAGCTCCCTGACCAGGGATCGAACCCGCATCCCCTGCATTGTAAGGTGATTCTTTACCACTGGACCACCAGGGAAGTCCCGGTATTTCATTTTGAGGACTTGTTTTCCTTTTTCCCCCTCCCTCCCTCCCTCCCTCCCTTCCTTCCTTCCCATATCAATGGGGACAGTGTAATAGAGGGGAAAGAGTATGGGTTTTGTCCAGCAGATTTAGGTTTGGAATTTTGGCACTGTTCCTTACCACTGTGTCATCCTGGGCAAGTGACCTGCTCTGAGACTCCATTTTCACATCTACAAAGTGATGATAGGAATATCTACTTCAAAAGAGTTGTAGAATCATATTGGTTGAATAAGATGATACATATAAAAACCTACTCAGTGGGTGGTGGAACTTACTTTTAATATGGAAACCTGGAAAGTATACCTGCTTTGTTTAACATCCTTTTAGAGAGTAAACCAACAGAGGTAGCTTTTTTGGTCTGAACCTTCTGAAGACTCTTTACATAATATTATTATCTATGGCTGTAACCTCTACTCAAGAGTTGTAGGACCAAGACATCTGTGAGGATTCTATGGGTACTAGAGAAATATGAATCCACATAGTCTGAACCATACGAAACTGCCAATATTGACATGACCTACACAAATGGCAATTTCGTATGGTTCAACCTAATACCACTACTGATACCATTAAAAGCACATTTCAGTTTTGTACTTTTTAATGTGAATGTCATATACAGTTTTTAAATTGGGTTCTTTTGCGTTATTTCCCGGTTAAAAATATTTAATGAGTAAAATTCATGTCATTTGTTTTTTAGATTAAGGAAGAAATGGTAGAATAAGTCTGCTTGGTTCTCTTTTCCAGAGTAGTTTTAGAAGGTTCAAATTTTGAGTTTGTGAAAATTTCAGCCTCAGGCATTGGGGGAAGGGACATTAAAATCCATATGTATTGTTGGATGTTAAGGAAAAGAGCAAATCTTTGACTATTTTAAGAGAACAACATTAAGATTGTCAGCTAATGAGCTGAAACTTGTTCTGACTGTGATACATTACTAAGCAAAGATTAGAGGAAATTAGTATAACAGAGGAAGAGAGATCCTTTTTTTTTATCTTTTGCTACATATGTAGCAAAAGTGTGTAGGAGAAGTGTTGAGAGGATATGTGGGAGAAGAATTGTTTAAAATGTTCAAAGGGAACTAAAATGAAGATAGGAAAATGTACGCTGCGGTACGGGTTTCCAAGAGCAGCTACTCAGACAAGTGCTTCCAGTACTTTCATCAACACTAGTAGCTTTTGAACTTCCATCTGTGCTGTCTGCTGGGCTGGGAGTACTCTGTCTGCTCAACAGTCACAGGTGATCCTGTTACCCTGGCCTTGGGAAGCCCAATTCAAATCCTTCTTCTTCTAAGAAATTCTCCCTAGCAAGTAAAGGGAATTTACATCCTCTATCATCAAAACTAAAGCAAAGAAAAGTACTTCTATTTCTTCTAACACTTTCTTCCCAAGTGTTCTGTAAATGGTTTATGCTTGTGTCTAGTAGCAATGTGTGGGCTAGGAAATATATTTATACATCTGACATGGCCTTAAGACCATCTAGTCTACATTTATAGAATGTCTATAACTTGCCAGAGGCTGTGCCATCTACTGGAATCAATAAAAATAAGATTTGGATTTGCTACCAGAGAGATCACAGCCTTATGCTGTGATCTATACCTTTGAAATGTAAAAAGGTACTCATGCTATGAAGGACTCTACCATGTTTCTGAAATTCTTTCCTCATAGGGAGTATTGGGAATCCTTTAATTCTACCACGTGAGAGTCATTGCTCTAGCTTTAAGCTTGTTATACTATTAAAATCTCAATATAGTTGCAATAACACTTCGCAGTTTTCCTGACATTCAACTTCGATGTGAACTGCTGCATCTGATTTCTTTCAAGAAATAGAAGTAGGTTTTCACTGAGGGGGTGACAGAAAGAGCATGAGGACACTAGAATCCTAGGTACACACAGAGAGCAGGGAGGGTTCATGGACCAGAAGTGTGGGAAATGGACCAGAGGTTAGCTTCTGCCTGGCTGGAGCAATGTCACTGGGCTGAGATGGGATGATCACCAGAAAGCCAGTGTTCAGGCTGGCTCACAGAGCTGTGAACACTAGGACTGCTGATGGCACTGTCAAAGAAGGCAGGACCACCTACTACCCGCCTCTGTGTCAGGCAGCATGCTGGGTGTTCTATCCCTGGCACAATTTAAGCCCCATAACAATTCTTTGATGTACGAGTCTGCCCTATTTTGTAGACGAGAAGATTTAGTTCAGGGAGGCTAAGTAATTGTCCAAAGGTCTCAGACCCAGTTAGCAGTAAAGCAGGGTTCAACTATCTCTCAGGTTCCAAAGCCAACATTTTTCCTTCGGTTTGCTCTTTGGGAAATAAAGGCATCTAGTCAACTTTAAAGGCCAAATGCTATTCCAAGGGAAATAGTTTTGAACGAATGACCACTTGAGGACCAGCTTATGACACACCAGATGAAGACAACTTGAATGTGAGAACCAATTTTATTTCCAACAAATACTCTCAATCGGATATCCTCTGCAGGGATACTCTCTCCCAAGCCCTGTGGGTGGTCAGCTGACCTCCTGCTGACTAACTACAATGGAGTGAAATGACACCCTATCACTCTGCCCACCTACTTAGCACAGTGAAGACCTGCAGTAAATGTTTCATAATATGAGAAAATGGAGACTCGATGAGACTGAGTGATTTGTTCAAGATGACTTAGGTGTTATGTGGTAGAAACAGGATTTGAAAACAAACCTGTTAGGTTCACAAACTCCTGCTTTTAGCTAGTGCCTCCTTGAGTTCTGATACATTTTCTGGGGCAACACAAATAAGTCTACATTCATTTCCACAGAAAGGCCTTGCAAATGCTTTAACAACACAACAACAAGGAGCCAGCATTTATCAAATCCTTCCATGTGGCAAATGTGACACTAAACAGACATGCATTATTTTGATTCTTTTCCCTAACAGCTCTATAAGTAGGTACAGTCATCATTTTGTCGATGAGGAAACTGAGAAAGAGAAGTAAATTGCCCAAGTTCACAATTATAAGTCCAGAGTCAGAATCCAGATCCACTTTTTTTCCTTTGTGTATATATCAGTACTTTTATTTATTTATTTATTTTTATTATTATTTTTTTTTGCGGTACGCGGGCCTCTCACTGTTGTGGCCTTTTCCGTTGTGGAGCACAGGCTCCAGATGCGCAGGCTCAGTGGCCATGGCTCACGGGCCCAGCTGCTCCGCGGCATGTGGGATCCTCCCGGACCAGGGCACGAACCCGTGTCCCCTGCATCGGCAGGCGGACTCTCAGCCACTGCGCCACCAGGGAAGCCCAGAACTTTTATTTTTTATCTTGTAGAGGTAGTTATAACTTTTTAAGTAGTATATAAATGAACATAGGTATAAGCCAGCCAGAACAAAATAATTAGTATGTATTTATAAAGGAATTAGATTTTTTTCTTCTTTTCCAGCTTAGAATAAGAATTTCTACAACACAATAATCACCTACATCATAGATTCTTTCAAACCAAATGGCAACTACATATATATATATATAGAAGACAAGTACCGATGCATTAGAGGTACCGAAAACACCTCCTTTGATGAAATCACTTAGGATTGTAAAAAAATAAGTATCATCCGACATCTGGATGTTTAATAAAAGAGTTGGAGGGCTAAATAAATGGGGGAGTCACTCTACCCACTTTCCTGTTTCCAGCTTTTAGGGTTGTAAGTTTATTTGTAGGTTTAACATATACAGTCCCATACCTACTATTTCTTCTTCAAGAACTTCTGGATGGTAGCGTTAAAAAAACTTGAAAGCTTGATCTCCTTCTGAATTTCCCAAGTGTTTCGGCACTATTTTTTTTTTTTTTCAAATGGGCCTCCTTGTCAGGGTTCACCTTTACTTTTATAAGTTCTATAATACTATTCTCTCCCATGGTACAAGGAACACTGAGGAATACTTCTTCATTTATTCCATAGAGGTCCACAATTGGTAGAAACTGGATGGGTCTCAAAATACTCTGTGTTAAAATACCTTGTGCTAAATCAGCTACAGATAGGCCAGTGGTCCAAGAAGTAGTTAACCCTTGAACAACATGGGGTGAGGGAGGAGTTAGGGGCCCTAGCACTCTGTGACGTTTAAAATCCACCTACAACCAACAGTCGGGCCCTCCGACTGTTATATATGTATATATATAATGTATATATACATATATGTATATATACATGTATATATACATGTATATATATATATATATATATATATATATATATACACATATATATATATGTGCACCCAACATGTATATATATATATATATATATATATATATATATACACATACATATATATGTGGTTCCACCGCGTCCTTGGTTTTGTATCCAGGAATTCAACCAATCCTGTGTAGATAGTGTAGTACCGTAGTATTTACTGTAGAAAAAAATCCGCATATAAGTAGACTGGCAAAGTTTAAACCTGGGGGCTTCCCTGGTGGCACAGTGGTTAAGAATCTGCCTGCCAATGCAGGGGACACGGGTTTGAGCCCTGGCCTGGGAAGATCCCACATGCCATGGAGCAACTAAGCCCATGCGCCACAACTACTGAGCCTGTGCTCGAGAGCCCGCGAGCTGCAACTACGGAGCCCGTGGGCCACAACTACTGAGTCCACGTGCCACAACTACTGAAGCCCATATGCCTAGAGTTCGTGCTCTGCAACAAGAGAAGCCACCGCAATGAGAAGCCTGCTCACCACAACGAAGAGTAGCTCCCGCTCGCCACAACTAGAGAAAGCGCGCACACAGCAATGAATACCCAAAGCAGCCAAAAAAAAAAAAAAAAAAAAGTGACTGTTTTAAAGAGGGTGTAGTCAACAATGTCAGTTACTTCTAAGGGGAGAAGACAAAAAATTGGAGGCTAAAAACGTTCATTAGATTTATTCATTAAGAAAGTCACGAATGATCTTAACGAGAACAGTTTAACTGGAGTTATGAATATAGAAGATGCATTGCAATAGCTTGAGTCAAGAATGGTAGGTGAAGAGAGGACACAGAAAATTTTTTAAAAAAGTTTAAACCCGTGTTGTTCAAGCGTCACCTGTATTGCCTTTCATTTCAATAGCCTCACAGGCATTAGCTATCACTTCTTTGCAGATATTTTTCCACTGCACATGATCTTTATCAGCTCCTAAATCTGGGTTCAGATTCTTCAAAGCAATCAGCAATGTTAACTCCACACAGAAACACTTGAGTCTCCAAGCTTCCAAGGATCCACCCATGACAGCTTTCAGGGTGGATATCAAGCTTCTGCCCATCAAGGGAGGGAAATGGGGAGTGTCCAGATTATAGCCACTTCCAATAACACAGTTTGGGAAATTCATTCAACTTCCAAGCTACGTAAGATAGCCACTGGATTAGAAACAATAATCATTTTGCCACAGGGACTGGATTGGATAATATGGGAAATCATTAAAGATAGTCACATTCCAGTGGATTAAATTAAGGTATATTTCTCCTTTTTCCTGGTGTGCATCTGCTGTGATAATCACTAAATTGGAGATTGCAGTGACAAGATAATCTTTGCTGGAAACAATATTTGGCATTTTCATAAAAGGACTGCCAAGTTCAAGATCTAGTGCCTCACCCTTCAATTTGCCTTCATCAGCATCCACAAAGGCAAGTTCACCATTCAAGCCTTCTAAAAAATGGTGATAGCACGGGCCATGCCAACTGATCCACTTCCTGTAGTGGAGACCTCATTGTGAAGAATGACCTTCTTGGAAGTGAAATTCATCATAAATTCACAGGCGACAGGGACGAAGGGCCAGCAGAATGCCTGTCGCCTGCAGGGGACACTAAGCCACCCCCAAGTGAAGAAAAACTCCCGCACTGCCTGCTCTCCAGCTGACCCTTGGGGCTCCCTGGGCCCAGTTCCTGTCTGCTCATGCAAGAGGTGGAGGAAGAGATTGGAGGAAGCCTCTGAAGGTTTACCATGCCCCTCATCTTGTTACTGAGCAAGGTCACGCCCACCACGCAGGGGCCTCCAGAAATGACTTCCCCCATGTGCTCAGACTAAGGCAGTCAAGGAGCTTCTTCTCTAGCATGTGGATCCTGGAGTGACCCTTTTACAGACCCGTGTTGGCTTCCATATTTGACATGCATAATAAACCAACCCAGGTCCCTGGAATTATTTATTTTCTATTTTTTAGTGTGGATACTAAGTCATATCCACACTTTCTGACTCCAGAGCCAACAAGCTTAAGCATCACTATAGCTAATCCCATCTCCCTTGATCTCACCCTCTTCAGGACATCCTAATTTCTCTTTCACCCTCTAATATATCTTGTACTCTAATCCTAGTCTGTTGCTTCTTGATTCCTTTATAAAAATGCAGCAACTAGAATGGAACGTATAACCCTAGGAAGGGTCTAACCAGTGTGAAGGCCAGAAGCTTGTCCCCTTTCTAGGTACCAGTACCGTATTTCTGTAAATAGGTTCCAGGTAAATATTTTGACATCATCATCAGATGGCTACTTTGGGGTCACCTAAAACCACAAGATCTTTTGCTAAGGAGATGCTGCTGTATGTCTCCATTCTAAATTGGTGCAATTAATTTTGGGAACTGTATTCTCCCAGACTGTATTCCTTAGTACGGGATTTTGTATGTGTGGTAAACCTAAGCAGCCAACAGGTATTTATAGGGTCTGTGCCAGTAGTTTGGTTTCTTATGGCTACTTATTAGATTAATACCTCTTGAACCTCAGTTGTTGTTTTTTTTTTTTCCATTGGAAAATGGGAAAAGAATATATTCCCTGCTAATGTCGTGGGAGGTTCAAATGAGATAATGCACAAAATGTAAGGTGATGTTATCATCACGGATAATCTAGGTTTTAATACCACACCAGAAAGGTAATTATAACCGCTAAACCCGTAATCACAGAAACTGTAGCCCACAGGTCCTTTAACTATCCCAAACATAAGATCATCTATCCAGATTTTAACAAGGAAAACATTTTTACTATTCTTTTTTTCCCCATTTAAAGATGTTCCAAGTTGGCTTTCATTGCCCTCTAGTGGTTGTTATATGGAAGACATAACTCATTTTTACATTTTTATTTTTTAAGATGTCAGGCAGTCGTAAAACATTCTTCAAATACTTTTAGGTTACATACATTCCTGTCAGTTGTAATCCTTAAAGAGTCAACCTACAGGCACAGCTTCTAACATCCTGCCCAGCACAATATAGGTATACAGTATCATGTATTATTTTAGTAGGTCTTCACTTAGGATCTACTGACTTAAAATAATTAACTTTATTTATTCATTCATTAAATATTTGTAAGATATCTATTATGTGTCAGGCAAACAAGATAGACGTTGTCCTGGCTTACAATCTAGTGAGAAAATGGAGTATTAAATATGTCGGTACAAATTAGTGTGGTAAATGTTGTGATAGGGAAAGTACTGGGTATATGAGTCTATTAAGAGGGGTACCTAACCTGGGGGCATCTCTGTGTGTGTTGAGAGGGTGGGGTGGGATTCATGAAAGAGGGCGTTTAGAGAGTGTAACAAGTGGCCTGAGATCTAAAGGATGAATTGAAGAGACTTATTCAGGAGAAGGGGCTGGGGAGGGGAGAGTGTTTGACGGATTAAATGTAGGTAGATGATGGGAAGAAGGGAGCTTTAGAGATGAGGCTGGACAAGGTAAAAAAAGCTGTATTAAGGAATTTTAACTTTTTTCTGGTGATTAAATTATAACTAACAGACTGAAAAAGCATGAATGCGTGCCTTCAATTTTTTTTAACCTGCTATTTTTTGATTTTGTTTTGAATTTTATTTTATTTATTTTTTATACAGCAGGTTCTTATTAGTTATCCATTTTATGCACATCAGGGTATACATGTCAATCCCAATTGCCCGATTCATCACTCCACCACCCTCACCTCCCTGCCGCTTCCCCCCTTGGTGTCCATACGTTTGTTCTCTACATCTGTGTCTCAATTTCTGTCCTGCAAACCGGTTCATCTGTACCATTTTTCTAGGTTCCACATGTATGCATAAATATACGACATTTGTTTTTCTCTTTCTGACTTACTTCACTCTGCATGACAGTCTCTAGATCCATCCATGTCTCTACAAATGACCCAATTTCGTTCCTTTTTATGGCTGAGTAATATTCCATTGTATATATGTACCACATATTCTTATTTATTTATTTATTTTTGGCTGTGTTGGGTGTTCGCTTCTGTGCATGGGCTTTCTCTAGTTGCGGTGAGAAGGGGCCACTCTTCATCACGGTGCACGGTGTACCGCATCTTCTTTATCCATTCGTCTGTCGATGGGCATATAGGTTGCTTCCATGACCTGGCTATTGTACATAGTGCTGCAATGAACATTGGGGTGCATGATCTTTGTCTGGTTTTGGTATCAGGGTGATGGTGGCCTCATACAATGAGTTTGGGAGTGCTCCTTCCTTTGCAATTGTTTGGACGAGTTTGAGAAGGATGGGTGGTAGCTCTTCTCTAAATGTTTGATAGAATTCACCTGTGAAGCCATCTGGTCCTGGACTTTTGTTTGTTGGAAGATTTTACATCACAGTTTCAATTTCAGTGTTTGTGATTGGTCTGTTCATATATTTTATTTCTTCCTAGTTCAGTCTTGGAAGGTTATACCTTTCTAAGAATTTGTCCACTTATTCCAGGTTGTCCGTTTTATTGGCATAGAGCTGCTTGTATTAGTCTCTTAGGATGCTTTGTATTTCTGCGGTGTCTGTTGTAACTTCTCCTTTTTCATTTCCAATTTTATTGATTTGAGTCCTCTCCCTCTTGATGAGTCTGGCTAATGGTTTATCAATTTTGTTTATCTTCAAAAAGAACTAGTTTTTAGTTTTATTGATTTTTGCTATTGTTTTCTTTGCTTCTATTTCGTTTCTTTCTGCTCTGAGCTTTATGATTTCTTTCCTTCTACTAACTTTGGGTTTTGTTTGTTCTTCTTTCTCTAGTTCCTTTAGGTGTAACATTAGATTGTTTATTTGAGATTTTTCTTGTTTCTTGAGGTACACTTGAATAGCTATAAGGTTCCCTTTTAGAACTGCTTTTGCTGCATCCCATAGGTTTTGGATCGTCGTGTTTTCGTTGTCATTTGTCTCTAGGTATTTTTTGATTTCCTCTTTGATTTCTTCAGTGATCTCTTGGTTGTTTAGTAACATATTGTTTAGCCTCCATGTGTTTGTGTTTTTTACGTGTTTTTCCCTGTAATTCATTTCTGATCTCATAGTGTTGTGGTCAGAAAAGATGCCTGATAAGATTTCAGTTTTCTTAAATTTACTGAGGCTTGATTTGTGGCCCAAGATGTGATCTATCCTGGAGAATATTCCGTGCACACTTGAGAAGCAAGTGTAATCTGTTTTTGGATGGAATGTCCTTTAAATATAAATTAAATCTATCTGGTCTGTTGTGCCATTTAAAGCTTGTGTTTCCTTATTAATTTTCTGTTTGCATGATCTGTCCATTGCTGTATATGAGGTATTAAAGTCCCCCACTATTATTGTGTTACTGTTGATTTCCAGTGGATCATCTTCACTTTTGTTATTCTAAATTCTTTTTCTGGAAGGTTGCCTGTCTCCACTTCATTTAGTTGTTTTTCTGGGGTTTTATCTTGTTCCTTCATCTGGTACATAGCCCTCTGCCTTTTCATCTTGTCTATCTTTCTGTGAATGTGGTTTTTGTTCCACAGGCTGCAGGGTTGTAGTTCTTCTTGCTTCTGCTGTCTGACCTCTGGTGGATGAGGCTATTTAAGAGGCTTGTGCAAGTTTCCTGATCCATGCCTTCAATTTTTATTTTAGTTTTAAGAAACATTTTATTATTTAAAGGGAAATCTTTAGTTATTAGTCATAAATTGTTTGAAACCTTTAGTGCCTCTTTTTATCATCCAAACTTTGTCAAACACATATGTTCCTAAAATGTTGGAGCTGGAAGGGACTTCAGACATCACGAATTTCCCTCCTTTCACTTCACAGAGCTTTGAGGGAGTGGGTGGTCAGGTCAGGAATTGGTCAGGTTGCATCGTGTGGCTACCCCTGGGAACTGTTTGCTTTTCCCACCATAGTCCCATGTTCAAATTCCTTAGCCCGGGTCAGAGGCTTGACGAGTCTCCTGTTATCTCCTGTCTTGTTGACTCAGATTGTTCAGAATTCCTGAGCACCCTAAGCTTCTCACTTCTGCATCAGACTTCATGCTCTTCGTTTGTGGCCTAATGAAAAGATGGTTTATCTTTGACTTGTGGGGAGGATCTGGGAGGTCTTCTCATTTCTGAGGATAGCATGAATCCTCCCCAGATCACTGGGTCAGGTTTAGCCTCTTCTCTTGAACTCCACTGTCTCTCTGTACTTTTCTTATGGCATAACTCTGTGTGGACCGACTCACTTCTTCTAGACTACATGCATTCCTGAGGACATGACACATGGCTTAGTCATCACTACATCCTGCATAGCAAGGGAATGCAGGCCCTGAAAACCTCTATCAAGTATGTTGTAGACAGGGATGGGTAGATAAATGAACAGAGTGGGATATCCTACTTCCTAACAGAAGATTTAAGTAAATGTTGGTAAGGGAATGAAAAATATATTACCTTAATAGCTCGTTAGCAGATTTTTTTCTCAGGGGAAAAAAGAAGTTTAGAAAATGCAATGATGAGCTACCTGAGGTGAAATGAGAGTCTCTTACAAGCAAGGAAAAATAAATAGCTGTATTTTTAATGAGAAATGACCATGAATCAGAAGGTAATAAGAGATTAGAGAAGAGAGGTCAGGAAGGGGGGAAAAAGAGAAATCTGGGCAGCATGGGAGAATGCCCAAAGGACTTTACACCAGAGATATCTGATGCCCGTTTTAAAATGCTTCATGTTTGATGTGAACTCACTGCCATCTTTTTGAACTTAGTGGTACTGTCTACTACACAAAGGAGATGTTGTTTATGCTACAGCATGCCATTTATGCTTGATACAGAAAGTGTGCTTTTCTGTGAGGTTTGCAATTCTGGGACAACTACCTCATATCCATATATGCTGAACATGGAGGCAGATTAAAGAAATGAAAGAAGAATGTAGTTTCCACTCTCCTGAATTCTATCACAAATCTGTGAGTAGAATAATAAAAATACATGAAAAAAAAGGTCATAATTTAGTGCAGTTTCTGTTGCACACAAAACACAAGAGATATAGGCAATAAATGGTTTTGTAGTTTGGATCACAACATCATTTTCAGCATGGTCCATCAGGCACTGTTCCCTCCAGGGTAGATTTTGAACAGAGAAATAACAAGCAATTAAATTATATGGAAGATTAACTAGGCCCTTCACTGACCCCTCTTTTTCTTTCCTTCAAGCAAGAGAATCATCGATCAGTCTATGTTCAGGAAGGAGCAACATTTTTCATTTTGAGCTTTTCTCAAGCAATCTTAGCTCTTAGGGCTCCTGGCTGATTCTTAGCTCTGTAACTTAAAAAAAAAATGGGACTCTCATAATATAAAAAAATAGAAAAAAAAGGCAACGAAGCGAAAAATTTTTCTTTCAGATCTTAATTTACTGTTTATTCTCTGAATTATATTTTAAAAGTCTAGCGTTAGGATGACAACCAGTTTTAATCCAAATACAATCCACAGTACAAAAACTCGGCAGACAGGCCAGACACCACTGTATAGTTAGTTCTATGCAAAATCTATTACTGCCATCTTGTGGATTCTCAGGGAATAACGCCAGTTGCAATATTCTGTTTATTCTGTCTTGGAGTACTAAGTTCGTATGGCACAGTATATGAAAATAACTGGGAGAATGTATAAGAAAAGAGCAGCTAAATACCCAATTTTCCATTTAATTTTATCACTTTGAAGGCAGTATTTAACTTCTCTGGCTTTCAGAGTGATTTGTCTTGTCTTTTGAGGCTCTCAGGACGAGAGAGTGGATGTTCCCAATGAGAGGAATCCCTGGAGGTCATTTCTCCAGGAGCAGATACTTATGTAAACCTGGGGACTGAAGAAGGGGGTATTTTCTTTTTTTATTGGCTTGCTGATGTGCAGGTGGGTCCTGACATTCCAAAAGCACAGCAAATATACAGTATAGAAAGAGCTTCTTCCAGAAAAAAAAAAAAAATGCTACTCCTGGGATACCATCCGCCGATCCACACTTCAGTCATTCTCTTGTAAGCTTTGCATCTTGGCTTTCTCATTCTCAAAAAACACTTCAACTGGAAAACTGAGGTAATATGTTGGATCATGGATAGCATAGGCAACTTAAAAAAAATCATCTGAGCCTTTCCAGGAAAATTTTGGAATAAACCTTTAAAGGCTTTCCCTTCCGCTTAGGGAAGACTTCTTCAGGTTCTTTCATTTGCTAATTTATTCACCACTTACAAACACCTCTGAGTGCCTAGCACTGGGTTAGGCCCTGGGAGGCAGTTATAATCCAGCCACACCTCTGTCCTCAAGGAACTCACAATCTGTTGGGGAAAATATTCATGAAAACAATCCAAGATCAAAAGGAGAACACAGGATGTCATTGAAGAGCTGTGGAGATACAAGGGTTGGGAGGAGGTGGGAGGCCTGCTCTCCCTGTATCTGAGTCCTACCTAAGGGCCTTCTATAGGCCCTTTCATTCAGCTTCCTCCATATTCAATAAATTTCTCCCTCCTCTGAACTCTTGAAGCTCTTAATTGGAATAACTAGTTCACCTGGTGACCATCTCAGGCACCTTGCCTGGTTAGTTTTCACCAGACCAGTCTCTATCCCACTTCCTTACTTGCAATTTGATCTTAATAATTAAAATGTCATTTAGAAATGATAATCAGGCTATGGCTTCAAATATAATCCTCATTCTTTCCTTTCTGATGTATATATATATCAGAATATATAATATTTATATATATAATTAAAAGCATGCTCTAAGCATCTACTATATGTGTTAGAAATTTTGGTTTTAGCAATTCTCAGCCTTCCGTTTTTTAATTTTTTAATTTTAAAAATTTTTTTGCGGTACACGGGCCTCTCACTGTTGTGGCCTCTCCCCTTGCGGAGCACAGGCTCCAGACGCGCAGGCTCAGCGGCCATGGCTCACGGGCCCAGCCGCTCCGCAGCATGTGGGATCTTCCCGGACCGGGGCACGAACCCGTGTCCCCTGCATCGGCAGGCGGGCTCTCAACCACTGCGCCACCAGGGAAGCCCAGCATTCAGTTTTTAGGCATAATTTCAGAGCATGAATGCTCTGAAGGGGTTGCCCCTCCTCCAAAATGGGAATTTTCATGGGGATAATGTGAGATAGGATTTTCTGCAGGTAAACAGTTTTTATCATGTGGACCTGTTGTAGCGTCTGTCTGGTTTTATTCCTTTCTCCAGCCCAAGAGTGTCTTCATTTCCCCCGTATACTTATCCAAGTTCCTTATGCCCCTTAATATGGTCTTACTTAAGGATCTGTCTTCATGTTCCTTGCTCTGATCTCCCTGGAGGGCGAAGATCCTGCTATTTAACTCTTTATTCCTAAAAATGGGCATGTCATGATCTTTATATGGGTCTCAGAGGGGTCCTATCCCTGTGCTGCATGTGCCTCTCCTTTCCCTTCCAGCACCCTGCGTGAGTCAGCTGGGTCCCCTGATCTACACGCTAGCTTGGGGGTTAGTGATTTGACCTATGATTTCCTCTGCTTCAAGTAGTGCAGTTGCTCCGAACCTGGGCAGAAGTTAGGAGGAAGAGCAAGGGCCAAAGCCTCCCTTGGGAATTTGGGGTGGTAGAAAGAGAAGTAGCTTGTACCCGGGCAGAATGCGGCTGATGGGGTGCTCACTGACTCTCTTCATTTGTCAGTCATTGAGGATGGTCATTGTATGTGGTGAAGTGAATTGTGGTGGTCGTGGGAGTGGTGCTCATGAAGATTGGAAACAAGACAAGGTGATACTTGATATCAAGGAACTTATTATTATTACTTTTTTGCGGTACGCGGGCCTCTCACTGTTGTGGCCTCTCCCGTTGCGGAGCACAGGCTCTGGATGCGCAGGCTCAGCGGCCATGGCTCACGGGCCCAGCCGCTCCGCGGCATGTGGGATCTTCCCGGACCGGGGCACGAACCCGTGTCCCCTGCATCGGCAGGCGGACTCTCAACCACTGCGCCACCAGGGAAGCCCCGGAACTTATTATTATTGTTATAAAATAACAAAATAGCAGGGTGAGAAGACTAAAGTAATGTGATTGTTCTTTTCTATCACATTGGTCATGCATTATAACCATGTTCATGTCCTATTTCTCCACTAGGTTATAACCCCGTGAGGGTGGGATCAATGTCTTATTCGTCTCTCTCTTCCCTAGAGCACCTAGCATACTACTTGATAGTCATGCTGTCATTATTGAGCACCCACGACGTGCCAGGCCCTGTTCATGCTCTGGGAACGTAGCAATAAATAAAATGGATCAATAGGAGATATTTAATAAATCAAAGAATTAAAAAATAAGAATTGCAGTCATGTACGTGAAGTATTTTCCACCTCTTCTCCTCCCTCCCTCTTTCTCTAAATAAATAAATCAATAATTGATAAATAAAACACTAGTTTTCCCCCTCTAGTGGATCATTTCCACCAACATATAAACATTGTTCTATCGATAAAACCAACCAAACTCTACCCTCTAGTGGCCATCCTATCTCATTCCCCTTTTTAGCAAAACTCAAAGGAGATATCTGTACTCATTGTCATTAATTTCTCTCCTTTCATTATCTTAGAAATTCACTTTATACAGATCTCACCCCATTACACTACAGAAACTGCTTTTTCATTTGATCAGTAAGTTCCATGTTATTAAATTCAGCAGTTAATTTTCAGTTCCCATCTTACAGGACTTACGAACATTTAAAGCAGTTGATGCCACTCTCTGGAAATACTTTCTCTTTTTAGCTCCCGGGGTCCTACTTGCTTTCCTCCTACCTTACTGGTTGCTTCTCTTAGTTCCCTTTGTTGGTTCTTCCTCTTCTCTCTGAGAAGGACCTTGACGCACTCCAGGGCTCAGTCTGTCTGCCTTTGTTGCCTGTTTCACCTGTAGGAGCATCCCTGTCTCAACTAATAGTGTCTCTGCTTATCTGATTTTCAGGTAGAAAACCTTGGAGTCATCCTTCACCTCTTCCTTTCTCTTTTACCCCACATCCAATCTTTTAGGAAATCTGTTAACTGCCCCTCCTAAACATATCCAGAACCATCCCTCGCTCCCTCCATTTCCACCACAGCTGTCCCATCCTTCATATTCTCTAATGCAGATTATCCAGGTAGATTCCTAGCTTGCCTCCTGCTTCCAGCTTTGTCCCTTGATAGTGTCTTGTCAACACTGCGGCCAGAGTGATGCTCTTACAATGTAAGTGAAATCATGTCCTATCACTCTGCTTATAATCCTCCCTTGGCTCTTCCTTCTCTCAGAGGAAAGCAAAGCTCTGACAGAGGCCTACGAGGCTGTGCTGTCTGTGACCCACCCATCACTTCTCTGTCCTCACCTCCCACTTCCCTCCTCTCCCTCAAATACACAAGGCACGCACCTGACTCAGAGCTCTTCCCTCTGGAACTACCTCAGAGCTCTGCATGGCCCACTTTCCTTTCCTTTACTCTTTGCTAAAATGTCACCTTCTCAGTGAGATCTACACTGACCACCTTATTTAAATGTTCAACTCCTCTCCTAGCACCTCAAATTTACATTGCATTACTCTACTGGTTTTTCATCACCCTGTCACCTCCTAATAAATTATATAACTTCATTATCCATTCCTTAAAAAATATATATTGTTTTTCCCACTAGAATGTAAGCACCATGAAGCAGCAGTTCTTATTCTTTTTTTCGCTCTTATATTCCTAGTGCCTTGCATATAATGGCTGCTGTAAAAACTGTTGTTGCATGAATGGATAAATGAATGGTTAGTACTCATTAGGCACTGTGCCAATGGCTTATATATACTATTTTATTTAATGCTCACAATAAGGCTGATAAGTGTCATCATCCCCAATTAACAGATAAGGAAATTAGTGTCCTAAGAGATTAACCTTATCAAACTCACAAAGCTGGGAAGTAGTGGATTTGAGATTTGAATTCAAGCCTGCCTGATTTTCAAGGTCATCCTTTCTCAACTCCGTCTTGTGCAAATGGCTGTACGTCAGTGAATATGTGCCTGTTCTCATTTTTATGTGTTTACTTTGGTCTTAATTGTGCCCTGCTCTCCCATCTACAGCTTGCCACTTCCAAGCCATGGTTACCTGTTTAAGAACCATGCATAGCTGCTCACACCCCAAAACAATGAGAAGGAAAGGCTTTTCCTGTTTTTCCATGCCCAGCCCCCTTCCAAACACCCACTGGAAGAGCTCACACCCAGCCTCTGTGCCTTTGCCTATACTGTTCGTTCCAACTGAAATGCCTGCTTCCTTAATTCATGGTAACAAATGTTCTTGAGCAGCCTGCGGTTTTGGGCACTGGGGCCATAGTCCCTGCCCTGAAGAAGTTCTTGGGATCTGTTTGGAAGAAAGCGACATGAGAATAAATAATTTACCTACTCTGTGCTATAGGGACTTCATTAGCGGAAGAACCACGGTACAGTGGGGCACCAACACCTTTAGGACCTATGCCTGTTTATGGTAGAGGAAGGCGAGAGAGGGAAAGCTCTGAAAGGAGGAGCTTGCCCAGGAAATCCTGTCCTTGAATCCCTTCCCATCTGCCTAACTGCAGGCCCCTCTGCCATAGTCCTCCATGAGCGTCCTCTTTGTAGAGTTGATTCTGCACTTCTTTTAGGGTGGGTCACACGAATCGTTACATAACCACTTTCTAAAGCTGTGAAGTAGGGACGCATGTGTATGTGTGTGTGCATGCATGTGTGTACTCATGCTCGTGTATGTTCTGTACAACCCTAGGCCCATAGAAGGCCATGCATGAGTGCATCTTATTTGGCAGAAAAGTAAATAGAATTCTCTCCCTTCTGCCTTTAGAGCTTTTCAACATAGAAAATTATGATGAGGAGATGATATCAAGTAGAGCAAGTCGGGGTAGGAAGAATGTGGCCTGGGCATTGCAGTGGAAACCCTCAGCTTAACTACAGCTAGGATTGCTTGTAATTGGAAATAGATGGTTTTCTCTTCAAATGACTAATTCCTCTTTGTCTTCAAAATACAACCCACTATTAATTTTCCTGGAAATCTTTCCTGGATTCTCCGAAGAGACTAATTCAGCAGGCCTCTCGTGGTCAATCCTGGAGAAATGACTTTGAATTTAGTGTGAGAAGGGAGAAGGGGTAAGAGATGTACTGTGCACTGCCTAGGAGGGAAGTACTTCACCCGTTCTGATTTCTATTACCCTACAGGGTAAAATTCTGAGACTCAGACAATTTAACTAACTTGATCCAGGCCACAGTTAGTAAAAGGTGATGCTAGGGCTGGACCCTAGGTCTGCCTGACTTCTAAGTTAGTTATTTTTTTCACCTTCCACACCAGCCTTACAAATTCTACCAACTCTAATCGTGCTATTTCCCTGTGTGATACTGTGATTTATTATAAGAAATATACATTTGGTCTTTGTTCCTGTTTCTGGCACAGAGCTCCTAAAACCCTTGGAATTTTCCAAAGTGAGGGCAGAGAGACAAAGGTGTCTTTTGTTATGTTAATGAGGTGACTTTAGGAGTCCACCTAAGGGCGGGGGCTGGTTGCCAGGAGAACCAACCCTGCTGGAACTTTCAGTCCTACCCCCCAAGTCCTCCTGGGAGAGGAGAGGAACTAGAGGATGAGTTAATCACCCACGGCTGGAGATACAGTCAATTATGCCTACGTAATGGGGCCTCCATGAAAAGTTAAAAAGAGAGGGTTTGGAGAGTTCAGGGTGGTTGAACATGTGGGGAGTGCTGTGCCTGGAGAGGGCATGGAAGCTCTGCATGTTTCCCCACGCCTTGCCCCGTGCATCTCTTCCATCTGGCTTTCCCTGCGCTATAGCCTTTTATAATAAACTGGCGATCTAGTCAGTAAAATGTTTCTCTGAGTTCAGTGAGCCGTTCTAGCAAATTAACTGAACCCAAGGAAGGGGTCGTTGGAATCTTCAATCTACAGGTGAGCCATCAGATGGTCAGAAACACAGGTGACGACCTGGACTTGCAACTTGCTTCTGAAGTAGTAGAGTGGGGTTGGTGTAAAAAAATTGCTTGTGGCGTGGGGAACGCCCGCTCCCACCCATACACATATCTGCAGGTGGAAATCGGTGACCAGAACCTTTACCCTGCTTAAAACCTTTCCACAGTTTTCTGCTGCCCTTTAATCTTCATTCCCTTTTAAGGCCTTAGAAGGTGTATGAGGGGCCTCCTTCCTCTCTAATCTCACCTCTCTTTAAATTCCCTCTCACTCTCTATATCCGACCCACCTTACACACAGTGCGCTTTCCCTGGCTTCTGGGCCAGTGGACAGGCTGATCTCCGGCTTCACTTTTCCTTCCTTGCCCAGCCCGCCTGGTCTGGCTATCCTTTCTACATCTTTCAAGGCTGAGGTAAGATATCACTTCTTCAGAGACATCTTTCTGGTCCCCTGGTCTAGGCGAGGTCCCCCGTGTGCGCTCCCCAGCACCTGTGGCTCCCCTTTGGTAGCACATTTAGAACTCAAATTTGCAAACTCCACGAGGGTAAGAATGGGGCCTATCATATTCACCACTGTACCTCTAACCCATGACGCTGTGTCTTGTCCAGGGTAGGACTACATATATTTTCCTTATATGTTTTCTCTATAATTTTCTCTGTTTTTTCTTTCCCAACCAAAGTAAGAATAATCGAACTGGACACCATGCTCCATCTGATTTGATCCTCATTCTTCTCAAAGACCAAAATGTGGATTCACTACAAAAAGAACGGATGATTTATTTCTTCATTTATTGGAAGGTGTCTGTAGCTCTTTAATAGAGCAATAGGGACTTTTTAAGACAAGGTACATTGGTCTGTAAATCCCTTAATCTCAGGAAGACATTTTTAATTACTTTGGGACACAACGTGCTGGAAACAGAAAATCACCATTAGAAAGAAGTCTTCATGATATCCTGTCCTTGCCTGAATCTCTTGTTGGCGTGCTTAGATGAGCACAGTTAGGGAAGGCACTGCTAGCTGCACAAATGCAGGCCGAGGCCCTTCCCAAAGGAGGCCTCTCTCTGGAAATCATTTCTACTGTTTAAGCAACTATTATGAGTCTCAAGATCTTAGATCTAAACAATTCCTCGTATAGAATTCAGTGAGCCAAACGATTTCTAATGGACGTTTATCATTTAGCTGCTCAGTGCCCAAATAGCCTTCTTTTTTGGGGGGCAATCCAAGACAGGCGGGAGGCACAGCCTTATCCCCCATTAGAAAGGTGGAAGGGCACAGCTAGAGGGACGGCAGGCCGAGCAGATATTCCTGCTGGGAACTTAGAATCACCACATTCAAGTGTAAGATACATGGAGAGAGAGATTTTTTCACAGCACCGCCAGCAGTGTGGCCTGGTTCTAAGTGGCCTGTGGTAATGACCTCGAGAGCAGCATCCTTAAAAGACTGACGTCAGCAGAATTTCCTTCCTAGCTTCTGAGCTGGGTTCCCCAGCCTTCCTGGGATTCAGTGAGCTATCTGTTGTTTCTCTCATAAATTCCTTTTCATTTAAGTCACCCAGATATCTGTTGTCTGGAGTTCGGAACTCTGGCAGGTAAATCCAGCATCCAAGCTCCCATCAGGTACATCACTAGAATAGTCAGCATTATAAGCAAGGAAGCTGATGGTGATAGAAGGAGACCTATGCCTGGTGGCTGACAGGCTTTAAGTTAGAAAATCACTGATCTCTTCAGTTTCCTCCTGTATAAAATGGCAAGGTGGTCATCTTCCTACCTATCCTGGATGCTATGAGAATCAAATGAGATAACGTTCATAGGAAGGGACTCGATACATAGAAATGGTGATGCAAATGCAAGGGTTATCAGGGCTTAGCTAGCAAAATAGGTTAGAGGCAAAACCAAATAGGAGTTAAAAAATCAGTCTACTTGCAGACGAGGATCACTCCTTCCTCACAACCTGAGATGTCTCTGCAAGGATTCCCCTTTGTCAGGGGTCACCTGTGATAGAGCATTTTCAATGTTTATGTGGAAAAGACTCAGGATCGCGTTCTAGTTCACCCTTCGAGACTTGGATAGGGACTCTTTATCACCTAAACATCTTTTTGGAAGAAGAGTATATATTATAAACAGAGTTTTAAGCAAACATCATGTATTTAGCATTTAGTATGTAATAGAATATTTAATATTTGTCTGATCTGTGGGAGTTCCTACTAGTCAATTAGGAAAGAATCTGTCTGATTTGGAAAATACGTTCTTTTGGCTGGAAAGCTAAAAGCACTGAGATATTCTGAGTCTTCAGGAGAGAGCGGTTCTTTAGTCCAAGAGTTCAGATGAATACAACTGAGAGGAGCCCTAGGATTCCTAGCTGCCTTCAGAGAAGTTAATGAATGAATGTCTTCTTTCATTCACTCGTTAACATTTGCCCAGTAGCTGGGTTCTGTATTAACCAATGGGACGCAGAGATGCTAAAACACAGTCCCTGCCCTCAGGGGAAGCTTTGGAGGATCTAGATGTTGCTTTTAAGTCTCCTCAAGTTTAGAATCTCTGTGTATGATGGCTTCCTACGGTGGCTCACATTTCTCCTTGTAAACAGTTTATTATTTCAGGCATTTATGTTTTTCTCACTAACTGGACTTACAGAGTGCGGACAGCCTTAGACATAAGCAAACTGCCGAGTTAAATTTTCTTTCTGAAGGCTGGCATTGCAGAAAGAGCATAGCTTTGAAATCAGAAGCAATGGTCGTTCAAATGCCACTGTCATTGCTGATTATCTGTGTGATTTTGGGCAAATTACTGAATTTCTCTGAGCCTTCAACCCAACAAGGTTATATTGTTAGGATTCAGTGAAATCATAATACTTGGTGCTAAGCAGATACTCAAAAATATGAAGCATTTTCTTCCTAATTCTCCACTGTTCCTGCTTCCTCGGAGTCTTTTTTGGGAAGCTTTTCCTCCAGAAGCCTTCCCACATTTCCCAGGCTGGGCTAACGACAGCCTCTCCTTTGTGCCCATGCGATCCCCTGAATTTACCATTAACACTTTCCATGTTATTGTGGAAATAACCTATTTATGTGTCTGTCTCCCCTTGTGAGGCTATATGTTCGCTAAGGACACAATTATTTTTTTTTGCCTAGTAGTTTTTGCTGCTTAGTGGATGCTTAGGAAATGTCTGTGGATTGGTTTTATGCAAATAGGTTAATAAATTGTATGTACAGAATACCCCTTAGCTAATGTTCCACGTGCCCCCTCTGATTTGCGCTACTGTTTGAGGAAGATCCTTCTAGATTGAGGAGGATAGTTCCTCTGTCTTAGGTTTTTGGTTTGTGCTCTTCCTACCCCATCCCCTGAGCTCTGCAAATGATATTTTAATGTGAAAATGTTACTTCTCCCAAATAAAACACCTGCGTGCGTTTCTCCGGAGTTTAGTTTAAGGCAGAATTTCTAAAAGTATGTCCAGTTAGGTAGTAACTCATATTCCAGGGGGAAAAAGATTGTTTAGTTAAGTAAGGTTAGAAAATGCTTTGACAGCATTTCTTTATTGCTGTAGAGATTCTCAGATCCTTTATTTGATCACGAACCTTTCTTTTTTCATAGAGCATTTCACAGATCTGGTATTATATAGAAATATCACTTTGAGAAAAGCTGGAATTGGTATCATTGAACTGAATTTCAGACTTTTGAAGGCTGCTTAAAGCTGAGTCCTTGAGTAGTTGTCCTGTGGGTTATCTATTAGAGGTCTGACTTTACGTTTCCCGATGTACTATTTTTGCAGCATGTCTACAAGTTGTGAAATATATATATATATATATATAGTGCTAATGACATTGAATAATCAGTGCTTAAGGTATGTACCAGAAAATAGCATGTTACATTTGCTTCCCTTCTATTTCCATAAAGTTTATTGAATTTATTCATTTGATGGGTATTACCAGCCAGATTCTATGTCAGAAAATAGGGATGCTTCTTAAGTGTAGCCTGGGGTACTCCATGAGTTCTCTGGTCCCTTTTAGGTACTAGAAGGCTTTGGGTTCACTCTAAGTTCCTCTGCAGAGAAAATTCAGTACATGCACAGGCCCGTGGAAGAAGTCCCACATGTATCAACCTGGCCGTTCCTTTTGTTAAAACAAGGAAACACTTCTGTGTGGATTGTCTGTAGAGAAGTGCTGTCCTGAGTCCTCTTGAGTGACCCACAACTGTGATGCCTAGAGGACCCCATCTCCCCACAATCTGGCAGCTGGGGCACTGTGGTCCTTCATCGTATGTGCTGCTGTTGAGAGAAGTTGTGTGTGCCAAGTGGCTAAATATTTTGAACATGACGGGAGGGAAAGAAAAAGCCAGGGTGGTTGGGGTGAAAGTAAGAGTAGGGAAGAGGCCAGCGAGGTAAGCAAGGGCCAGACCCTGTGAAATTTTGTAGGCTATATCAAGAATTTTGGATTTTATCTTCACAACAACAGAAAGCCACTGAAAGTTTAAGGGGAGAAACAACATGATCACATATGCTTCTGAAAGGCTCACTCTTCCCAAAGTCTGGAAGTTTGTATGTGATGGGGGATGTGTGTGTGTGTATCCTGGACAGTCTATATGAAAAAAGGATTTATAGGGCTGCAGTAGGCCCTGCTGAATCCCTGCCCTCTGGTGAGTGGGCCAGGGGTCAGCCTCGATGGTGGGGCTCTGAAGCTGAGGCTGAGGAAAAGTCTCTTCACTGGCCATACTTCACTGTGTTTATTTGAGGTGTGGGCTCTGAGTTGGGCGGGAAGACAAATCCAGTAAGGTGGGGAGACGTCTGAGTGGGCTTCAAAATTGAGAGGCGAGTGCCAGAGCCAGAGAGTCAGCGAATCTAGACAGAATGGGGGTCAGCGGAGAGAGCAATGCCTGGACCAGGCACAGAGGTTTGGGGAGGCAGCCTCCGCGTGGTTTCTGGGCCAGCAACCTGAATTTAACTGGTCAGGGTTAAGGCAAGAAGTCTTCATCTTTTCAAAAACATCATCAATTCCACTTGGTTAGATTTCACTTACAAGTTGTTTCATAGGGTGCCCTGGCTGATACAGGACTCTGAATTTTCCGAAACCTTGATGAGAAGCAGGGGGCAATGTGGGGATACACAAAAATTGTATATTGTCTAATGTCTTTTTTTTTAATTGAACTATAGTTGATTTACAATGTTTCAAGTGTACAGCAGTGATTCAATTTTATGTATACTATATATTTTTTCAGATTCTCTTCTGTTATAGGTTATTACAAGATATTGAATATAGTTCCCTGTGCTCTACAATAGGTCTTTGTTGTTTATCTATTTTATATATAGTAGTATGTATCTGTTAATTCCAAATTCCCAATTTATTACCCCCCCCAACTCCTGACCTGTCTAATGTCTTTTAAGCTAAAGGTGTTCAGTATTCCCTTCAGCAAATACTGTTTCTTTGAGCAAAATTATAAGACAGGCCCTTGGTTACAAAGGACAGGTCTACCCATTTTCTTGGGGGAAGCTGTAGAATCCCCATTAACCCAAATGCAGATGTTAAATCATCTCAGTTTGGAAATATATACTGTTGTGTTTAAACTTGTGTTGGTCTGTTGAGTCTTGTTGCCCTTCTTTTGTTGGGAGAGGTGGAGTAGGTGGAGCTCAACCAGAAAAACAACAACAACAAAAGAACAAAAAAACCAGGATAACCAGAGCTGGGACTGATGCTTGTCCCTGGGGGAAGGGTGGAGGTTTTGCTGGGGTTTGAGTGACTCCAAGTGTTGAGGATGAGAGGAGGGAAACTAAATGTGCTGATTAGGTAAGAGACTTTGTAAGATTTCTAGTTTAAGCTGTTGTGCTTTTGGAAGCAAGGTGACAAAGCAACACAGAGTGGGGAGACGGCTCTTGTCCTCACCTCTGCACAGTCCTCAGAGCCTCTCTGGAAGGCAGGTTTCAGGAACACTGAGAAACAATCCCTTAAACAAACCCTTGAGCACTGAAAACAATGAAAACAAGAATCCTCCATGGGGCTGGGGACAGAGCTGGAGAGGAAGGACATGGCTCATATGGCATGGTCAGTGGAAGGGATGGGGTTGGTAAGCTTTTAAGAGGACCACTTCAGGGAATTAAAGAAATAATTTTGGGGGCTTCCCCGGTGGCTCAGTGGTTGAGAATCTGCCTGCTAATGCAGGGGACACAGGTTCGAGCCCTGGTCTGGGAGGATCCCACATGCCGCGGAGCAACTGGACCCGTGAGCCACAACTACTGAGCCTGCACGTCTGGAGCCTGTGCTCTGCAACAAGAGAGGCCGCGACAGTGGCCCGCACACCGCAGTGACGAGTGGCCCCCTCTCGCCGCAACTAGAGAAAGCCCTCGCACAGAAACAAAGACCCAACACAGCCAAAAATAAAAATTAATTAATTAATTAAAAAAAAAAAAGAAATAATTTGGGACTTTGTTTGTGGGGCGGGGTGGGCAGGAGGAGGGCTGGATTTCACTGGAAGGGATTAAGAATTGTCATTTGAGGTAACAATATAAGGGTGACTTTACCAGTACCCCAGGATGGTGAAGAGTGTATATAATGCTCGAATTCCAGTTGAGTAACTTTTCAGTAAGGATCTAACAAAGAAAGCCATTCCCTTCTGCATGGCTCTAAACATGAAGATAGGAAGGAAACCTGCGAATTAGTGAAACACCCAGATGAACTGTGACTCATGTTCACTCCTTCAAAAATCACAATGCAATTTCAATTTCAGTTTGAAAATTCCCAATTACCTATTCTACCTTCACTGCAACGGCTGCAACATTTCACTTCTGGCCACACATATTCCCAACTACGTATCTTGGAACAGAGTGAGTTAAATACTTAAAGTCCATCAAGAGTGAGTTTTGGAGTTTGCAGGGTCAGCTAGGGTGATCTTTTTTAGACTCCTGAGGATTGAACAGACTAAAATTGCTTGGTGAGACAGAAAAGGATCTCTTTATAGTGGTATTGCTTCTGCATGCTCTGCTCCATGTATATACATTTTTTCAGAACAAAGCACTGAAACAAATAATAACAGAAGCATTTCTATCTTTCCCTCTGCAGAAAGAATGCCTTAGGAGGCTACTGTACTAGTTAACGTGATTGCATGCTGAATGCCCTAAATTCTTCTCCACAAATTTTACCTCAAGGAGATGGTTCAATTATTGGATAAGACTTTCTATAATAAATCCCTGAGAGATAGAATACATAAAGGAGAAACCGGAGAGAAAAGATCACTCACAATACGTGTATGGAATGTGGCCTCAGGTGACGATTTTTTTCAGCATCTTAACTACTTTAGCTCTGTAGCTCTGGTGGGGAGGGGGAAGTGCAGGATAAATCCTTGCAATGGCGCCTGGGAATCCTCCATCTTCAGGTTGCCATGCAAAGTGTTTAGACAATATATGAACACTAGATGGCGCCCATAATCTTAAAACATAGTGAAAGGCTAGTTGCCTTTTCTGTATAGGCGAGTGTGACTATCTTGTCGGAAAACAGTCAATTATGGGAACTATAAACATATCTACTCAAGCATTTCCCACTACTGGGGTCCTATGAGGTGCTCCTTATGTAATGGTTTCGTGGTCAAATACGTTTGGGAAAAACCATATACTTTATCTGCCTCTAAGGAGATTCTCAGTGTACACTGGTAAACAGATGTTTTTGAAAAGCTCTTCAGTGAAGAAACCTGCTCACTAGGGAACCCTTTCTCTCAGTAGCAACCTAATGCAATCCTGCTGTTCCAATATCCTGTGAACTCACTTTGGGAAATGCTCATCTAGTCCAAGCCCTGCCCCAAAGAAGGAATGGCTCAAACTATCTAAAAGAGACTTTCCTTAGACATGGTTATCTGACACACTTTGAAAAACATCACACACATTCTTAAGGCAGAGTAGTTAGTAGTAATAGTATTGATTGAGTACATAGAGTGTGACATGCTCTGTTCTAAGTGCTTTCTTCTCTTTCCTCAGTTTGCCATCTCTATCTCTACCTATGTTAGATGCATTGATGTACAGTTGGCGTGGATTTGCGGTTGGTTGAATGCACGGATGCAAAACCTGTTGATACGGAGGGCCGACTGTATACATTGTGCTATGCCATTTTATATAAGGGACTTGAGCAGAGTGGATTTTGTTATCAGTGGGGTGTCCTGGAACCAATCCCTCGTGGATACCGAAGGACAAGTGGATCTGCTTTTAGGCAGTAAGCATTTTGAGATTAGTCTATTTATCTCATTCATCTTTGAGACTTCAATTCCTAGTACAGAACCTGGCACATAGTAAGCCATTAATAAAGTATCTAAAAAGGTTCTATAATCTATATGGGAGAAAAATTCTGGGAAATAGGGATGAACATTATATCCCTAATTAGAAAGGTAACTGTCTATTATACAATTTCCTTCTTTATGGAGACCAATTGAGAGCAGCGATCTACCCTCCAGCTCTCTTTCCTGGGGATTCTATTTCTCTTCTCTAAACTTACTATGTTATTGTTAGCATAGCATAACTTATTTGCAAATTAATCTTACACGACTTAGAAATCTATGTATTGAACTTATTTATTTATTTAAATTAATTTACTTATTTATGGTTGTGTTGGGTCTTCGTTGCTGTGCACGGGCTTTCGTTTTTTCTTTAGTTGCTGCGAGAGGGGGCTACTCTGCATTGTGGTGCATGGGCTTCTCATTGTGGTGGCTTTTCTTGTTGCGGAGCACGGGCTCTAGGTGCATGGGCTTCAGTAGTTGCAGCACGTGGGCTCAGCAGTTGCGGCATGTGGCCCCTACAGTGTATGGGCATCAGTAGTTGTGGCGCACGGGCTTAGTTGCTCTGTGGCATGTGGGATTTTCCTGGACCAGAGCTCGAACCCGTGTCCCCTGCATTGGCAGGCAGATTCTTAACCACTGTGCCACCAGGGAAGCCCTATGTATTGAATTTTTTTTTAAAGGTATTTTAAAATTTATTTTGGTTGCATTGGGTCTTCGTTGCTGCACGTGGGCATTCTCTAGTTGTGGCGAGTGAGGGCTACTCTTTGTTGCGGTGTATGGGCTTCTTATTGTGGTGGCTTCTCTTGTTGTGGAGCACGGGCTCTAGGCATGTGGGCTTCAGTAGTTATGGAACGTGGGCTCAGTAGTTGTGGCTTGCGGGCTCTAAAGCGCAGGCTCAGTAGTTGTGGTGCATGGGCTTAGTTGCTCCGCGGCATGTGGGATCTTCCCAGACCAGGACTTGAACCCGTGTCCCCTGCATTGGCAGGCAGATTCTTAACCACTGTGCTGCCAGGGAAGTCCCTGTATTCAATTTTTGTTTAGAGTTTTTGTTCTTGTGTTTTCCAGGAAGTTATAACTTGTCCTTACATGTCCAGTGCAAGCTGTAGGTGCAAAATATTATCCTCCATATTCCATTGTTAATAATTCTATTCTGTCATTTTTCTTTCCATATTGTAATAATGTTTGAGTTTCTCAAGCCTGTTTATTATTTCCCTGCAGTGTTAAATCAATGAAATTCTAATACTGAGCCTTTAAACTAGACACTTTCTAGCCACAGTTTTTATAAATTTTTACAAGCTAAAGAGGAGAAATGTTCCCTTTTTCTTTTCAGTTACAAAAAGCAGATGATATTTTCATTGCTGAACAGTTTTTGCAAATGTTTTACATAAAAGATGGATATGATATTTGAACTTCAGAGATTTTTATGTTCTATGAATTGTAATCTCTAAGAAGGCTGTAATTCTGATTGTTTGCCTTGCTTACTCTGTGGTCCTGGCAATAATATTTAAATGGTTACATCTACTTCTAAAAGCAGAAATACTTGGGAGTTTTCTTTGTTGAGCCATAAGAAGGTTATTGGCTCATCTCTTTTTCTACCACACACAGAGAGGTTAAAACAAATAAAACCCATGACTTAATGGATTTCTCATTTAAACAGAGTTAAAAAGTCTAATATCCTCTCTGTGCCTCAGTTTATGCATCCTTCAAATGAGCATAATAAGGCACAGGGTTTTTATAAGATTAAATTAGCTATAACTGTGTCTGACTCAAAGCACCATGTAAATATTAGCTTGTTACAGTTCTGTGTGTTCCAGAGTGTGGTGTGCACACAGAGCAATGTGTACAAAGACGGTGCTGAATGAGACCGTTGTCAAGGTTTGGAAGAGAGATTGTGCTGTGAGGAGAAAGAACACTTATTCTGGGTCAAGAGACCTGCTTTTTTTTTTTTTGTGGTACGCAGGCCTCTCACTGTTGTGGCCTCTCCCGTTGCGGAGCACAGGCTCCGAACGCGCAGGCTCAGCGGCCATGGCTCACGGGCCCAGCCGCTCTGCGGCATGTGGGATCTTCCCGGACCATGGTGTCGCCTGCATCGTCAGGCAGACTCTCAACCACTGCGCCACCAGGGAAGCCCCAAGAGACCTGCTTTTGAGTCCAAAGTCATAGTCAGTAGATGTGGAGCTTTGGACAAATCATTTAGCCATTCTGAATCCCCTTCCCCTGATAGGGAAAGTGAGAGTAATATTAACATATCCTGACACTTAAGATTTCTTTGAAGATTCCCAGAATCAATGCATGTGAAAGTGCTTTGTGTCTGGGAAAGTGCTATGACAATGTGAATGCTGATTGTGATGAAATGACAGAACTGTCCCTCAGTCTACATTTTTTTTTTGGCTGCACCGTGCGGTGTGCGGGATCTTAGTTTCTGGACCAGGTATCGAATCTGCACCCCCTGCTGTGGAAGTGTGGAGTCTTAACCGCTGGACGGCCAGGGATGTCCCCAGTCTACAGATTTTGAGCCAGGAGGAGGAAGTATGTTCTAGAAAGTATTTTAGAGTCAGTCTCCCAGGTTATAGTGACTTTTTTTTTAAAGTTTTTTTTTTGATGTGGACCATTTTTAAAGTCTTTTATTGAATTTGTTACAATATTGCTTCTGCTTTATGTTTTGGTTTTTGGCCTCGAGGCATGTGGGATCTTAGCTCCCTGACCAGGGATTGAACCTGCACCCCCTGCGTTGGAAGCCGAAGTCTTAACCACTGGACCGCCAGGAAGTCCCTATAGTGACTTTTTAAGGCATCGCTATTTTTAATTCAATACTTTTTCATCAATAAACATTTTTGAGAGACTGCTATGTGTCAGGCACTGTGCTAAATGTTGAGGATACAAAATCATTAAAACGATACAGAATTTGCTTTCAGGGAGTTTTTTGTAACTTTGTAGGGAAACAGGTGTGTAAATAAATATGGGTGATGAGGTTTAATAGCTTATTAAACCTTTTAAGTTATATCTTATTTTATTTTATTTTTTTTTTGTGGTATGCGGGCCTCTCACTGTTGTGGCCTCTCCTGTTGCGGAGCACAGGCTCTGGACGCGCAGGCTCAGCGGCCATGGCTCACGGGCCCAGCCGCTCTGCAGCATGTGGGATCTTCCCAGACCGGGGCACAAACCCGTGTCCCCTGCATCGGCAGGCGGACTCTCAACCACTGCGCCACCAGGGAAGCCCTAAAGTTATATCTTATATATATGATTTAAGTATAGAAGAAGTAGGTGGGGCGAAGTAGTTGAAGGCATGACATTGGGTAACAGAACAAAGGCCTGGCATGGGACCTTACCCTATTTATCCTATACTCAGTCTTTCCAGACATCTGCTGGTTGATGAGTGAGAAGGAACCTGCATGTGGGGGAGAACCACAGAAACACATAAGGCAGGGCCATGCATGCAGACCACTGGACACTTGGCTTAGGTCCACTGACTACATTATACAGGTAAATCATGTGTGCATGAGTAGGAGTTGGAGTGATGGTTAACAAACATAAGGTCACTTGGAAAATTCTAGCTACAAACCATAGCTATAAAGCAAAAGCAAATTTTTCTAAGTATACAATGAAAACCACAAACTAAATGCTTCATTGAGTTGTGAGCAATAACCTCAGCCATAGAACCGGGCTCCTTATGTAATTCTCTATCATTATTTGCATGTTTGCCAAAATTGCAGTATGGGCATGAACACTCACAATGGATTTAACTACTTATCATAGAGTTTATCCCAGGGAGGTAGCTTGATGTAGTAGAAAGAAGCACTCAGTAGACATTCAAATAGAAGAAAGGACTTGGAGAAGAAAGGAAGAGGGAAAGTAAGATGGAAGGAAGGATGGATGGCAGGAAGGAAGGAGGGAGGGATGAGGGGAGGTAGGTGGTGGGCATTAAAACTGAATCTTTAAATCCCAGCTCTGACTCTTTAGTTAGGTTAACTCTGACAAGTTATTTAACCTCTCTGAACCTTACTCTTTTCATCTGGACATGGGGCACTACCTTTCAGGGTGATTGTGGGAATTAAAAATTACTTTTATAAAATGCCTGATAAATAAGTGCTTATGAACTCATTTCTGGCAATTTTTGTATTTAGGTAAATGGTCATGCTGCTACTTATCAATGACTTATCAATATCACCAAATTGTATATAGCACTATTTTATACATTATTCTTACATAGTTATATGCAACAAACTATATACATCATAAAGATACGGTTTTTAGAGTATAGTGATGGATTTTGAAAGAAATTTGGCATTTTGAAAAATAAGTAATATACCTAAAGAATGCATGCTTCTCAGTGTTCTATTGGATGCAAATATGTCTCAGAAAATCTAAATGAAAACACTAACACCTCTACCTGTATCTGAGGGAAGTAACATGCTTCAAACACCTGAACACCATTTATATTATAACATGCACCTGAAGCCAAAGTGCTCTCCTCCACTTTTCCTTTGTAATTAAGGTGCTTTTGGAGTTATAACTGGGAGTGACTTTCTCTCAAATGGTGTCAGACATGGAGGGAATAAAGATTAAGAAGAAATACTCACAGATAGGATCTGGTCTCCTCTCTGGAGCTCCCCACTCAGGTCTGCTGGTCCACCAGCCAGAATGAAGGATACAAAAATACCTTCTCCGTCTTCCCCGCCCACGATGTTGAAGCCCAGGCCAGTGGAGCCTTTGTGCAGGACCACCTTGCGCGGCTCCCTGTAGAAACAAGTGGAGAGCACAGTTCATAGGGTGGCCCACTCAAGATTTACATTGCTTTTACTTTCACCAGGATATATAACACCATTCATTACCTGTGAAAATGGCTTCCCCAATTATGATAAATTTGCATATCAAAAAGATGCTAATATCAGGGCAGATGTCTGAACTCCTCACTGTAACAAATGTCAAAATACCATGCAAGGGCTTCCCTGGTGGCGCAGTGGTTGCGAGTCCGCCTGCCGATGCAGGGGACACGGGTTCGTGCCCCGGTCTGGGAGGATCCCACATGCCGCGGAGCGGCTGGGCCCGTGAGCCATGGCCGCTGAGCCTGCGCGTCCGGAGCCTGTGCTCCGCAACGGGAGAGGCCACAACAGTGAGAGGCCCACGTACCGCAAAAAAAAAAAAAATACCATGCAAATTTATTCCTTAATTCCAAAACATTTACTTAAACTAGACTTACAAGTTTCCTTTGTTTAAAACATCTGTTCTTGTAATGAGCACTAGAGTAGTATTCAGTAGGATGGATGTATCCAAAAAGAGGGAGAGAATTTGGGGGACAAGAGACTAGACTGAATAGGTCAGACCATGAAAGATCTTACATGCCAGCCTGTGGGTTTGTTGTCTGTTTGATTGTTAATTAAAATTTACTCTGTAGGCAGTGGGGACTCACTGGAAGATTCTGAGGCACGAAGAATATTTAAATCCATTTTAGGAAGATTAACAAATGACCATAATAGGACTGGTGGAGTTGGAAGCGCAGATATGATGGGAGACAGGAAAACCAGTGAGGATGTTGTCCAAGTAATCCACGTTTGAGGAAGTGACAGCCTGCCCAAAAGTGATGGCAGTGATAATGAAAAGAAAGGGTAACATGAGAGAGGTAATTTGAAGGGAGGAACAGAGGGTCCGGAGATTGATTCAGGTATTGGAGGAGGAAGGAAGAACATCTAAGTAATTGGCAAAAGAGGGGTAGGTGGGTCATGAGGATGAGTATGATTTTGAGATGCTCAGTTCCAGGTACTAGTGGGACATCCTTGTGGAGATGTGCAGCAGTTAGAGACAAAGGATAGGAGTTTAGGTTCTCAGAGAGGACTGCAAATTCAGATTTGACAGTCATCAATAAAAGGAAGAGAGATGAAATCTTAAGGCAACAGTTCATTGAGTTTGTGTAGAAGCTGGAGAAGTATGGAATGTAGAATTGTAAAGGATCTTAGAAGTCATCTAGTTGAATTTTCTCTATCAGTAGTTTCAAAAAATGTATTCTGCAAGTCTTAGGTTTGACCAAGGTGCTTTCTGTATCACCCACCCTCCTCTCCCAGATATCTCAGTTCCAATCATTAAAGGTTCCTCTTCTATTTTCCTGCTCTTAATGATGTAAGAATGGCAAAGAGCCATCCAATATATTTTTATAATAATGATTACACAGATTTTGTTATTTGCTATCACATTTCCTTGCACAAAGACATGCATTATATCTATATTTAACCATATTATGAGGAAGGATTTACAATGCACATCAGAACTATAAGTAATATGTAATAATGCTATGTATTAAGAGTTAATTCATTTTCTTCTGCAAATACTTTGTAAGCACCTACTATGTCAGGAACTGTTCCAGCTACTCGGAAAGTTTGTAAGCAAAACAAAAATCCCTACTATTATAAGCATACATTCTGATGGGGGTAGACCACTAAAAAGAAATAAATGCAATAAATAAGTTTGTTAAATAGCGTGTTAGAAAGCAATGAATATTTTGAGAAAGAGAAAAAGCAGAGCAGTGTAAAAACGATTGGTGCTTTCAGGGATGGGCCTGGGCAGGATTTATTGAGAAGGTGACAGTTGAGGAAAGACTGAAGGGGTGAGAAAACTAGTCATATGATATCTGAAGGAAACATTGCAGCCAGAAAGAATAGAGGCCCTAAGGTGGGAGGGTGCCTGGTGTCGTCAAGGAAGAGCTAGGAGGCCAGTGTGGCTGAATGAGTGAACAAGGGAATGAGAATGGTAAAAGATGAACTCAGTGTACTCGTTTTCTATTAATGAGTAACAAATTGCCACAAACTTAGTAGTTGAAACTACAACACCCACTATTATCTCACAGTTCTGTAGGTCAGAAGTCTGGGTGGGCTTGTCTAGGTTGTCTGCCTAGGATTTCTTAAGGTTGGTATCAAGGTGTCAGCCAGGCCAAACTTTATTGGGAAGCTCTGGGGGAAAATCCAGGTCCATATTTAGTTAGGTTGTTGGCGGAATTCAGTTTCTTGTGGTTGTAGGACTGTATTACATATATTTTATCATAAGGAATTGGCTCATGCAGTCATGAGTGCTGAGAAGTTCCAGGACCTATAGTTGGCAAACTGGAGACCCAGGAGGGCCAATGGTATAACTTCTAGCTAAAGTTTGAGTCCAAAGTCAGGAGAAGACCAACGACCCAGCTCAAAGAAAGAAAGAAAGAGCAGATTCTCTCTTACCCAACCTTTGGTTTTATTCAGGCCTTGGATGGGTTGGATGGGGCTACCCATACGAGAGAGGACAATCAGCTTTACTCAGTACACTAATTCAAATGTTAGTCTCATCCAGAAGCTTCCTCACAGACATACCTAGAATAATGTTTAACTAAGTATCTGGGCACCCTGTGGCCTAGTCAAGTTGACATATAAAATTAACCATTAGTCTTAACAAAGACTAAGGTCCCTGTTTTCTTGCTGGCTGCCAGTTGGAGGTCTCTCTCATCTTCTAGAGGCCATGCATTTTCCTTCCCATGTGGCCCTCTCTATCTTCAAGCCAGACATGGTACATTTAATCCTTTTCATATCTGGAATCTCTCTGTCTTGTTCTTCTGCAATTAGCTGTATTTAACTCTCTGCTTTACAAAGGGTCATGTGATTAGGTTAGGCCCACCCAGATAATTCTTCACCTTAAGATCAACTGATTAGTAATATTAATTACATTTGCAAAATCCCTTTTCCATGTATGGTAACTTAACTGTAGGAGTAACACCAGGAGGTGGAGATCATGGGGCCATTTCATAATTTTGCCTGCAACAGGCAGAGAGGCAACAGGGGATAAATCCTGAAGGGCCTTTTAGACCATTTTAAAACTTTAACTTTTACTCTGAGAGAAATGGGGATCCATTGAGAAGAAGAATTACTTGATCTGATTTACTTTTTTTTTGACTTACATTTTTAAATGATTACTTTGGTATAAAATAGATTTGAGGGGCAAAGTTTAAAGAAGTGAGACCAGTTAGGTGGCTATTGCTATATTTAGGCAAAATATAATAGTCCCTTGGACCAGGGTGGTATTAGAGGAAGTGGCGAACAGTGGATACATTTCCATCTATTTTCTTTTTCTGTTCAGACTGAGTAATTCCCGTTTTTCTATCTTCAGATTCACTGATTCTTTCTTCTGTCATATTTATTCTGCTATTGAGCCCATTCAGTGAGTTTTAAAATTTTGGTTATTTTATTTTAAAGCTTTAACATTCTATTTGGTTTTTCTTTATATCTTTTATCCCTTTGCTGAGGCTTTCTTTTTTTAAAAAAATTTATTTCAAGTGTGTTTGTAATTGCTCACTGAAGCATGCTGGCTACTTTAAAATCCTTGACAGATAATTCCAACATCTGTGTTATCGCAGTGTTTGTATCTGTTGATTGTCTTTTCTCATCCAAGTTGAGATTTTCCTAGTTTTTGGTATGAGAAGCAATTTTTTTATTGTATACTGGACATTTTGGGTGTTATGTTGTGAGGCACTGGATCCTATCTAATCTTAGTCTTTTCCACATAGTGGATTGGTTTAGGTGTAGCATGTAGATCCAAGTGAGATGGATATTCAGCTCCCTATTTGGCCCTGGTGACACCAGGGAGGAGAGAAAGTGGGGTACCAGCTAACATTTGACTTATTCTACCTGCCTGTCACTTGGTTGGGGTAGAGGCTCAGGTCCCATTGGACCCACTGACACCAGCGGTGGAGAGAAAGTAGCATGTTGACCAGCACCACCTTGAACCACCTTGTTTTGCCTCTTTGCCTCTGGGTGGGGCTAGAAGTTCAGCCCCCCACTGAGTCCCACTGACACTACCCTGGTAGGTAAAGTGGTTTGCCACTGAGTGCTGCTTCCTTCTTCCTCCTTCTATCTGTTGCCACTGCCAGGGGGTGGAAGTCCAGCTTCCAGCTGGTCCCTGCCAATACCAGGAGTAGGGGAATAGAATGCTAACCTCATTCCAGCTTGTTGCTGTTGGGTAAAGATGTAACTTCAGCTTTCTACTGAAAGTGGAGTCTCAACCAGCTACATCTCATACCATCTTATTCTGCCTTTTTGCTGCAGAGTGGGGATGGAAGTTCAGCTCTTGTTTGGACCACTGACACCAGCCCAGTGGAGGAAATGAAGGACCATCTCATAATTGCTTCTCCTAACTGTCTCTGGTGGAGCCAGAAATCTAGCTATCTGCATGGTCTACTGGTACCACAATGGTGAGTGGACAGTTTTTTCTTTGGTATTTGGCTAGAGTAGGGCCAGTATTACTAAAATGTTCCCAGTTCTATTCGTCTACCCTTTTCCCAGTCCTTTGGTTACAGGGAGCAGGCTTTTCTTGAGGCTACTTTATCTGTGCCTGTTGGTGGTTTCAGGGTATAGGCTTCTCTACTGCCCCATCCAGGATATGTGGGAAGCAGAAAGAAAATCCAGATAACTCACATCAGCGTCATTCCTCTCCAAGCCAGTCTGACTTCTTTCCAACTTGTTAGAGTGTTGCTATGTTTATTATGTCTAAAGTTGGTTTTGCTTTTATAACAAGAGGGAGGATTAGAGAGGAATGGGGATACTCTATTTTGGCTGATACTGGAAGTCCAGGTTCTAGATACATTTGTGAAGGTAGGGGCCAAGAGGATTTTTGACAAAAAAAGTTATTATAAAAATATCCTTCTTCCCCCAATATAAAACACACACTCTTAGTGGGACCAATGACATTCAAGCTACAGATAATAAACAGAGGGAAGGAAGGGGGCTATTATGACTCTTTATCTATACGTTAAATATTGTGCTTGATGCTTTCTGTGCATCATTCCGTTTATTCCTCAAAACAATCTAATGGAGGATGTATACTGATGTCTGCAACTACTTTGAAACCGATCCTAAAGGGATGATGGATTGATGACTGGATAGACTGAATAGACCAAGTATAGTAAAATGTTAAAAGCAGAATCTAGATGGCAAGTATATGGATGTTCATTATAACATTCTTTAAATTTCTTTATATTTGAAAAATTTTATAACAAAATATTGTGAAAAGTAAACAACCTGATGAAGAAATTATTTTGACTACTTTTTAGATTAGTGAAATAAGACTGCTTGCCCAAGTTTTTACTGAGTTTAGTAAGTAGCAAAGGCAGAATTAAGACACATTTTCTGTTTCAAAATCTCAGAGTACGATATATTCCAGAGATTGTCAGTTGATAAGTTGGAGGCTTAATTTGACCCACAGTGTTTACAAATGTTTGAATTAGTTGCTCATATTTAAAATTAGGAAAATTTGCATAAAATGTGGATTTATGGCTTTACATGAAAAAAACCCAGACATTCTGTGAATACTGGCTCTTAATCTCATTGCATAGCAACAGTTGTCTAGAACATGGCCCTCTTTAGATGGGGCATTCATTCTCTAGCTTGCCTTGCATTCTCTAGTCTTACCTTTCCCTCACGTTTCTCAGACAAAAATCTATAAGTTGCATCATATTTGCACTTCTTGCAAAGTTAAGAGGAAAGTATTGTACTCAAGGTTCTATCAAAAATGAGAAAATGAAAACTTTATGGAGGGAGCCTGATATTTTAATAGAAAAATGGGAGAGAACAAAATTTCTTTGGAAGTAAGGATTATCCTTATATGTTTAATATGCAAAATGCTCTCTGCAGAAAGAATACAGCTTTAAAGATTATTATGAAACATCAGACCCCATTACATATCTATGTAACCCATGCAGGGGCATTTTGTTAGTGACCCTTTGCATAAAAAGCACATCATTCTTAAGTGATGGTAGTTTTTATTTATTTTCCTTGGACAAGTCTTTTAAACCAAATTACTTGGAAACTTCTCAACTCTTGAGATTTAAATGTCTTTTTAGAAATAGAATTTTATATCAAAGTAAATTAGGATGTTTAATAAAAGGGAGAAATGCAAAGAAATAAATCTGTAAGATGGTATGCAAATAAAATGTCCGAAGCACACTCCAAATGATGTACTTTTTCTAATTTAAACTTTTTATACTAATAAACCATTACATTATATGGAAGATTTTAAAGAGTTTTCATGTAAAGATGAAACAAACAAATGAAGATAACAAAACAGAAACAGACTCACAGATATAGAGAGCAAACTAGTGGTTACCAGTGGGGAGAGGGAAGCGGGGGGGTGGGGGTGGTGGAAAATAGGAATATGGGATTAAGAGATACAAACTACTATGTATAAAATAAGCTACGAGGATATATTGTACAGCACAGGGAATATAGCCAATATTTTATAAAAAACTTTAAATGGAGTATAATCTATAAAAACATTAGATAACTATGTTGTATACCTGAAACTAATATAATACTGTAAATCAACTGTACTTCAATAAAAAAATAAAAAAACTGTTTTAATGTATATTTTTCTTGTCAGAGGATCAAAACCCTGTGGAAAATTAGAAGTTCTACTTTTTTTATTTTAATTTTTATTTTATATTGGAGTATAGTTGATTTACATTGTTTTGTTAGTTATAGGTGTACAGCTAAATGATTCAGTTATACATATAATCCATTCTTTTTCAGATTCTTTTCCCATATAGATTATTACAGAATATTGAGTAGAGTTCCTTGTGTTATACAGTAGGTCCTTGCTGATTATCTGTTTTATGTATAGTAGCGTGAGAAGTTCTGTTTTTCTGATGCTTAGGTAAGTCAACTTGTTTAAGGTAGTTGTTAAGCTAGCTTATTGTTCACACAGCTAGTAAACATCAGAGCTAGTCTTCTTTTTCAAGACAAATTTTTTTCTTCCAGTTTAATCGCGGTATAATTGGCATACAATACTGTATAAGTTTAAGGTGTGCACCACGATATTTGAGTTGCATACCTCATGAAGTGATTATCACAATAAGTTTAGTAAACATCCATCATCTTATATAGATACCAAATTAAAGAAATAAAAAATATTTTTTCCTTGCAATAAGAACTCTTAGGAGTCAGTCTCTTAACAACTTTCATATATAACATACAGCAGTGTTAATTATCACGTTGAACATTAGATCCCTAGTACTTATTTATCTTATAACTGGAAGTTTGTACCTTTTGACTGTCTTCATCCAGTTCCCCCTCCTTCCCACCCTTCACCTCTGATAACCACAAATCTGATCTCTTTTTCTATGACTGAGACTTTTTTTTTAACATCTTTATTGGAGTATAATTGCTATACAATGGTGTGTTAGTCTCTGCTTCATAACAAAGTGAATCAGCTATACATATACACATACATCCCCATATCTCCTCCCTCTTGTGTCTCCCTCCCACCCTCCCTATCCCACCCCTCTAGGTGGTCACAAAGCACGGAGCTGATCTCCCTGTGCTATGCGGCTGCTTCCCACTAGCTATCTATTTTACGTTTGGTAGTGTATATATATCAATGCCACTCTCTCACTTCATCCCCGCTTCCCCTTCCCTTTCCCCATGTCCTCAAGTCCATTCTCTACATCTGAGTCTTTATTCCTGTCCTGCCCTAAGGTTCTTCAGAATCTTTTTTTTTTCTTTTTTTAGATTGCATATATATGTGTTAGCATACAGTATTTGTTTTTCTCTTTCTGACTTACTTCACGCTGTATGACAGACTCTAGGTCCATCCACCTCACTACAAATAACTCAATTTCGTTTCTTTTTATGGCTGAGTAATATTCCATTGTATTTATGTACCACCTCTTCTTCATCCATTCATCTGTTGATGGACACTTAGGTTGCTTTCATGTCCTGGCTATTGTAAATACAGCTGCAGTGAACATTGTGGTACATGACTCTTTTTGAATTATGGTTTTCTCAGGGTGTATGCCCAGTAGTGGGACTGCTGGGTCGTATTGTAGTTCTCTTTTTCTGAGACAGTTTTTTAAGCGCAGTTTAGGTTCAAACAAAATTAGGAGGAAGGTACAGAGATTTCCCATAAGCATCCTGTCGCCACACATGCATAGCCTTCCTCGCTCTCAATATCCCCCACCAGAGGGCTACGTTTGTTACAGTTGATGAACCTACACGGACACATCCTTATCACTCAAAGTCCATGGTTTACATTAGGCTTCACTCTTGGTGGTGTCCATTCTGTGGCTTTGCACAAATGTATAATGACATGTATCCGTCATTATAGTATCATACAAAGTAGTTTCACTGACCTTAAAATCCCGTGTTCCACCTATTCATCCCACTCTCCACACAACCTCTGGCAGTATTGATCTCTGTACTGTCTCCATAGTTTTGCCTTTTCTAGAATGTCACATGGTTGGAATCCTACAGTATGTAGCCTTTTCAGATTGGCTTTTTTCACTTGGTAATAGGCATTTAAGATTCCTCCATGTCTTTTCACGGCTTGATAGCTCATTTCTTTTGAGTGCTGAATAATAGTCCATGGTCTGGCTATACCACAGTTTATTGATTCACTCACCTACTGAAGGGCATCTTGGTTTCTTCCGAGTTTTGGCAATTATAAATACAGCTGCTATAAACATCCATGTGCAGGTTTTTGTGTGGACATAAATTTTCAGTTCATTTGGGTAAATACTAGAAGCATGATTGCTGGATCATACAGTAAGAGTATGTTTAATTTTGTGAGAAACTGTTAAACTTCTTCCAAAGTGGCTGTACTATTTTGCATTCTCGGCAGCAATGAATGAGAATTCTTCACCAGCATTTGGTGTTGATGGTGTTCTAGATTTCTGCCAAATAAGGGGTATGTACTGGTATCTCATTGTTTTGATAGAGCCAGTCAATTTACTACAAGTTAAGTGTTTTGTCCATTAAATGGAGAGAGAACTTACACAATGGAAATTTAAAACACTAAACTAAAATATACTTTGTATAAGCCAGAGGAGGACCTGAATTTTAAAAAGGTATCACAGTATATTTACTGAATATAGTTTCTAGAATTATTGACACTCAAAGATTCACTTTAACTGCCCTTGGCTTCTATCATTTGAACCGCAAACTTCAGTCCTTCATTATACGTTGCCTTGCACTCTGCTCTCTCTGAAGGTCATGGTTTCCACGCAACCTCTCCATTCTCTCTAGTTCAGGCTTGGACTTTTAGGATAGTCTCCTAATTTGAAGATTCTTTGATTCTAGTTTCAATGTTCCAAACACATTCTTTCCACTAGAATGACACCTGATTCGCTTAGTTCCTTGCTTAATTGGCTCCAGCCATCCTGTGCTCCAGTCATATCAAACTCCTGTGCTTCCTTGAGTTTGACAGGTTGCTTCATATCTCCATTTCTTGGCTCAGGCCATCTCAAAACCCAGTTCAAACTCTGACCCTCCAGACACAGGCGATCACTTGCTCCGTGGGTCCGCACTGTGTCTTGTACACATAACATTGTAGCATTTATTACATTGTGCAGTGATTGTTTGCTCATATATCCTTCTTCCTCAATAGACTGTGAACTCCGGGAGTTCAGGCACCAGCAATTCTCCAGCAGTAGCAGGAACTCAGGAGATAGTTACTGAATGAACGACTTGACTCCCACAGTGATTTAGACCTCACTTTACCTTCTACTTCAAGTTATAATTTTTTTTGCAAATACCTTTCTTTTGTGCTAGATTTTAATTGGGATGGAAAAATCTATACATAAATGAGTGAAGCAGGTGAGCAGGGACTGTTAACAAACTGAGGGTATGTTCCCTCTAAGGGTAGCTTCTGCTCAGCTCTGGACAGGTGTTCCAAGCAGGAACACTGACTAGTATGGCCAGATTCTCCAGTTTCTAAAGATAAGAATCTAGATTTTGTGTGAATTTCCAGAATTTTAAGCTGACAGTGATAAAACATAAATAAAAGTATGGTGCAGGTCACACCCACATGTCTCTGTTGTGGATCAGCTGCGGGCTGCCAGTGAGACTCTGTACTGTTCGCAGTTTGATGGCACATTCGGTGTCTGCTCCACGTTTGTCTTCTCCACGATGCTCAGCGTGGTACTTGGCTCACAGTAATTCTCTGTAACTTTAAGCTGATTTAATATTCCACACTCAGTCCCATCTCTGTCCTTCCAAGTTGTCTCATGCTGAAATATCCTATATATATGTATCTTATATTTCCCTTTTGTCTTAATTTTTCCTTTTATATTAGACTTGCTTACGGTCTGCCTTCATCATGATGGCCCATTCCCCCAGATTTTGAGCCACAGCTCTCATTTCTGCATATTTATTGCCTAGGCCAATGACTTCGGGTCTGATGAACGTAACTCCTTGTATTTCCACGAGCTTCTCCGTGCATGAGGGCATTGTGGCCTCCAGAGAGATTATAATCTATTGAAGGTGTGGTGTCGTGGTTTATATTTCTAGGTATCCCCTGTATACATAGAAGAATGCTCAATAAACACCTGATGATTGAATAAATGAGCTCACACCGCCAATTTATAAAGAAGTGAATACTTTTCATACTAAAGTGATTGGAGCTCTAATTTTCTTGTCATTCATCATCTGGAGTTCGGATGGCCTAGGAACCCATTAGTAGTCATTATTCTACATTATTAAATGTGAACAGTGGAACACAATTCTAACTCTTGTTCCTCATTCGGGATTGAGCTCAAGAATCACGATCTTCTAGGAGCTGTCCCTGACACTCTCTTCAACCTCCCCATTCGAGGCTGTGATGGGCGCCTCCCGTAGCATTTCCTCCACGTATCTATCATAATGTTTATGACACTGAGTTGGCAAACTGTCTCCCTCTCCAGCTAGAATGATCAGCTTGAGAGCAGGGAACATGTCATTTGATTTTTGTCCCCAATACCTGGTACATACTAGGTGCTGTCTACTAATTTCAGCTTTCCTATTAGATTTTAAATTGGAATCTATAGTAAAGATGGAACCTGGTTACTCATAATAGCTATATCCATATTAAAAAAAACTTACCTATCCACTTAAAAGTATTTATTTTATTTATGTATCCAAACTTTCAATAAACAAACATCTGTGGGGTACCGACATTGTGTCAGGCACTGTGAATACAAACATGAAAGAGCCTGGGGTGGGAGGAGCCACATGTAAACAAACAGTTATAAGAGCCCAGGAACGGGACAAGTGCTTGGTCAGAAACACGTGCACAGTAAGCTAAAGTAGCCAAGAGCAAAGAGGGAACAGTCTTCTTCTAAAAAGGTTTTGTCTTTTTATCATCACCTGGATGAGATGTGCTACATTCACTTAGGCAGTTTTATTTTTCTTGTAATGGGATATAAAAAGCCTTTTAATTGTAAAAACCTTTGGATGCTGAACAGTTGGGGAGATGCCTGCCTGATTTGCTCCCAGCTGCGGCTGATCAGTAGCAGCATCGTCTTGTTTAGCTGGAGTCTCAGAGGATGCTCTCAGCCAGCTGGGATGTTTTCATGCAGAGGGAAGTAGGGTGCTATGGGCTAATTTTTTCTCCTTAAACCAGATGGCTTAAGAGGGTACAGGATTAAAAAAAAAAAAAGAGGTGACTACTTAAACCTGAAGGCTTTCTCATGGCCACTAGTAGGATGTTCCTTGAGCTTTGAACATCTGAGGTGTGTGAAGTCACTCCAGTCAACTCCCAAAATACCCACCATAGTGAGAGGCTGTGTGGTGCGGAGGGAAGTAAGCTGTGAAAATGTTTCCAGTCATCTTTCTAATAAAATACGTATCTGACCATATTACTCCTTTGCTCAAAAGCCTTCTCGGGATCCATATGCCTTCAGGATAAAGCCTAAACTTCTAAGCATGATATCCAAAGTTCCCCATCATTTGACCTTCAACTACCTCTCTAATGCTTAACTCCACCATGCTTCCTTGCACCCCGTGCTCCAGCCTTGCACCCCAGTTCCAACTCTCCAGGTGAGAGTTGTTCCTCACACCAGGTTGTTCCATGTCTTATTGTCTGTGTCCAGACTGTCCTCCAGCAGTGGGCTGTTCTCTTTGGCTAGAAAGATGCCTTCTCCTGCATCCTCATCTGTATAATGAACTTCTGCTTCCACTTGGCCTTCAAGACTGAGGCCTGGTGCTGTCTCCTCTCTGTTTCCTTATCCCCCCTTGCCTCTAGAAAAACTGACCACGTCTCCTTTTTTGAAATCACATTAGTTTTCACTGATCATACCACTATTGTTACCTTTACTGTCATGAAACTACTTTGCTTACTTATCTATTCTGTGAATGTATATGGTCCTGAAAGATAAAGACCATGGTTTATTTGTTTTTGTAATGTTGGGAACTAGTATGGACTGAGCCTATAAGATAGACACACACACACACAAAAAATATATTGCATGAACAAAGAAAAAACAAGTGAGGGGGTAGGATGAAATGATATTGAATTCTATCTAGTTCCACCTCCCTAGGGATGTGGGAGAACTTGGGCATGTCCTCTGTGGGGCAGGTTCCTTGCTTGAGTAATAACCTGGCAGGAAATAACGTTTACGTCAAGGAGGAGTGATAAAATTCAGAGTAGGCAATGAGCTAGAAACATCTAGAAAAGAGAAAGGTATTAAAGAAAAGTATACATTGAGATCCTATTTCCAGTCATTTGGCAGATTAGATGTCCTAAAACCCCTCTCATTACAAAGCAGCTAAAAATTCTGAATAGAATGCTTATAAAATAGTTTTAAATGACTGGCAAAGCTTGCAAGTAAGAGAAATCCTTAGAGGCCAAAAACAAAGGGGTACAAGTTCAGAGAAGAAGGCAAGTACTGAGACGAGCAGTGGACTGAACAGCTTTTGCAGGTTTCCAGTGTCCAGAGTTGATTGCTGCCTGGGTAGGACTGTGTGGGTCCTGAGGTGGGCGTTAGATCAGAGACCCTTGCAAAGAATCAGGACCCTGAAAGTCTATACCCTAAACAAAAGGATAAAGCACAAAATATTAGCTCCTCAACGATGTCAGGGATACATATCTGACCTCACCTTGGCTCAAAGGGCCTGTTTTTTCAAGGCATGTTAATCAAGGCATGTTTGAATGTGGAAGAAGTTGTACTTTAGGAATAGAATTCACAAAACTGAATAACCTGGGAGAAGAAGAGAGGGAGAGTCTTCCTGTGTGCTAGGAGAAGGAACTCGGCAATGTAGCTCCAGCGTTATGGGGCAGAGGCACCCTCCAGCTCTGGCTCCAGGTTGCTGATGTAAATGTGCTGGGATGGCGCAGCCAAAAAAAAAAAAATATTAAATGTGCTGGCTGGTGGGGGTAACCCACAAGATGGGCTCATTTGGCCATCTAGCTCAGTGACAGCAGCCATTAAGGTCATCTGGCTGGCTGATTTCCTTCTCTAAGAGTCCAGGCTCATCAAGCTACCTGCTCATTAAAATATGTCTTTCCATAGTGTTTTTCCTAATAGGAGTGAATGTGCTAAACAGCACGTTCTGGTATCTTGAGCAGATCCACTTCTTATTGTACATTCATAACTTGGCATTATGGCGTATAAGCTTGATCACCCCTGGATACACGGACAAAAATTGAGTTTCAGAGCACGTAGATGTTAAGTCTCAGATTTACTATCGTGATAATCCAGTAAGGGAGTGTTACCCTCTGAGGTCATGCGTAAAGAGCCAGCTAGTCTCCCCGAGCCCTCTCTTCTTTATTTCTCTATAAATGCAACTGGATTCATGTGAGCAATGTTGTTAAGGAAAAAATAGTGATGAGGATGAAGGAGACTTTTCAGCAGCATGGGAAGAAGTGTATTAGCCTAAGTGTGAAGAGGGGGCATAGTGAAGGTGACGGCTTCAAAGCTGCTGGCTGATTAGGACTGATGTCTTACATATAAATCATCTAGCTCCTCAGAAGACTGTAATGCAGTGTATGCCTCATTCAAGTAATTAGTTAATTTGGTCAACTAGTCAATCAGTTAAGCAGATTACTGGACATCATATAGATACACAAAGATAAAGGGGTTTTGTTGAACTGCTATTATGAGGACATGATATTAAGATAATACACAAGAATTTTGGCATTGAAGAGGAGGATCTATGCTCTAGACTTTCTGCAGCAGAGGGTAGGCTGACTTCAGCAACATAGTTACCACACAGATACTGAGTATATACTAAATAAATATACTGTGGTTGGTACTGTGTGAGATAAAAAGAATTTTATTAGATGGGGATAGTATGGTATGCTGTGATACTGGGAAAAACTATATGGGCTTGGGGCTAGATAGATGGAGGGTTGAAGGCAGTCCTATCAATTAACAGCTGATCACCTTGGTGGAATTTTTTGTTGTCTTATTTTCTCAGCTGTAAATTTTGAACAATAATATCTATTTTATGGCAGTTTAAGGATGAATTTAAATATATATTAGGATCACACGGCAAGTGCTCAGTAAATGCTAACTCACTTCTTTTCCCAGGGAGTTACCATTTCTGGAAACAGATATACATAAAATAATAAATCAACAATGCAAGGCCACATATGTTAAGTATCAACTGAGTATTGTGGATAATGAGAAATCTCCTCATTAAAGAAAAAATGATTAAGTCATGGAGAAGATAGACTCTGCGCTAGACCTTGATGGATGGGTAGAAACTAATTAAGTGGAAAGGAAAGTAGATGGTATTTCAGTACATGGCATGAGCCCGGGGCCAGAGGGGAGCATATGCAAGATGTGCATGGAGAACAGGGAGAACACAGCTTGAATGGAGTGTAGGATCTGTGTCAAGGACAACTAGAAGACTGAGGCAGGTTGTGAAGGAACATGGATGCCAGGCTAAGGAATTCAGATTTTATACAGGATAAAGCGAAGGCATTGAATATTTCTTTACTCAGCAGAGACTCTGTGGACGCAGTAACTGCTCTCGGTAAGCCTCAAATGTTTATGTTATGTTATGCTGTGTCTACAGCCTCCCAAGATTGCCTGCAAGGAGCTTAACTGAACATTCTAAAGGTCTCTACAAATAATCTGGCTTGCAAAGTGAGGGACTTTGTTTGAGGCTGTAACATACGGCCTTGGATTTAATTGCCAGCATTTAGTGTGTATTCTTTGTAAAACTCTCTCTTAGCTCTCTTCTCTGGAGAAATCTTGGAATTAGTTACACATCTGAGATCCCTATATAATATTAATATCCTTGATAAAAGGAATCAAACAGACCAATGAAATAATTTTCTTCCCACAAACATAAATCAACTATAGGTTAGTTTCAATCTAATCTTTTTTTAAAAATATTAATGTATTTTTATGAATTTCTATTTATTTATTTATTTTTGGCTGTGTTGGGTCTTCGTTTCTGTGCGAGGGCTTTCTCCAGTTGCAGCAAGTGGGGGCCACTCTTCATCGCGGTGCGCGGGCCTCTCACTATCGTGGCCTCTCTTGTTGCGGAGCACAGGCTCCAGATGCGCAGGCTTAGTAGTTGTGGCTCACGGGCCTAGTTGCTCCGCGGCATATGGGATATCTCAACGAGGTGGGTCATAAAAGATCTTTCTGTGATTTATGTCACAGAGTGTTCTGTCTACATTTTCCTCTAAGAGTTTTATAGTGTCTGGCCTTACATTTAGGTCTTTAATCCATTTTGAGTTTATTTTTGTGTATGGTGTTAGGGAGTGTTCTAATTTCATTCTTTTACATGTAGCTGTCCAGTTTTCCCAGCACCACTTATTGAAGAGGCTGTCTTTTCTCCATTGTATATTCTTGCCTCCTTTATCAAGGATTAGTTGACCATAGGTGTGTGGGTTTACCTCTGGACTTTCTGTCCTTTTCCATTGATCTATATTTCTGTTTTTGTGCCATTACCATATTGTCTTGATTACTGTAGCTTTGTAGTATAGTCTGAAGTCAGGGAGTCTGATTCCTCCAGCCCTGTATTTTTCCCTCAAGACTGCTTTGGGTATTCGAGATCTTCTTTATTTCCATACAAATTGGGAAATTTTTTGTTCTAGCTCTGTGAAAAATGCCATTGGTAGTTGTTGTTTTTTTTTTTTTTTTTACTGTGTTGGGTCGTCTTTGCTGTGCTCCGGCTTTCTCTAGTTGCAGAGAGCAGGGGCTACTCTTTGTTGTGGTGCACGGGCTTCTCATTGCAGTGGCTTCGCTTGTTGTGGAGCACGGGCTCTAGGCGTGTGGGCTTCAGTAGTTGTGGCACTTGGACTCTAGAGTGCAGGCTCAGTAGTTGTGGCACACGGGTTTACTTGCTCCACGGCATGTGGGATCTTCCTAGACTAGGGCTCGAACCTGTGTCCCCTGCATTGGCAGATGGATTCTTAACCACTGTGCCACCAGGGAAGCCCTGCCATTGGTAGTTTGACAGGGATTACATTGAATCTGTAGATTGCTTTGGGTAGTATAGTCATTTTCATAATGTTGATTCTTCCAGTCCAAGAATATGGTATATCTCTCCATCTGTTTGTATCATCTTTAATTTCTTTCATCAGTGTCTTATAGTTTTCTGCATACAGGTTTTTTGTCTCCTTAGGTAGGTTTATTCCTAGGTTTTTTATTCTTTGTTTTGCATTGGTAAATGGGAGTGCTTCCTTAATTTCTCTTTCAGACTTTTTGTTGTTAGTGTACAGGAATGGAAGAGATTTCTGTGCCTTAATTTTGTATCCTGCTACTTTACCAGATTCATTGATTAGCTATGTTTCAATTTAAGTGTTTGTGATTAGTCTGTTTGTATTTTCTATTCCTCCTGGTTCAGTGTCGGAAGGTTGTGCTTTTCTAAGAATTTGTCCATTTCTTCCAGGTTGTCCATTTTATTGGCATATAATTGCTTACCTCCGTGTGTTTGTATTTTTTACAGTTTTTTTTCCTGTAATTGATATCTAGTCTCATCGTGCTGTGGTTGGAAAAGCTACTTGATATGTTTTTAGTTTTCTTGAATTTACCAAGGCTTGATTTCTGACCCAAGTTATGGTCTGTCCTGGAGAATGTTCCATGAGCATTTGAGAAGAAAGTGTATTCTGTTGTTTTTGGATGGAATGTCATATAATTTTTTTTTGTGGTACACGGGCCTCTCACTGTTGTGGCCTCTCCCATTGCGGAGCACAGGCTGTGTACGCGCAGGCTCAGTGGCCATGGTTCACGGGCCTAGCTGCTCTGTGGCATGTGGGATCTTCCCAGACCGGGGCACGAACCTGCGTCCCCTGCATCGGCAGGCGGACTCTCAACCACTGCGCCACCTGGGAAGCCTGGGTCTTGTTTCTGTATCCATTCAACTAGCCTGTCTTTTGGTTGGAGCATTTAATCCCTTTACATTTAAGGGAATTATTGATATGTATGTTCCTATTCCCATTTTCTTAATTGTTTTGGGTTTGTTATTGTAGGTCTTTTCCTTCTCTTGTGTTTCCTGCCTGGAAAAGTTCCTTTAGCATTTGTTGTAAAGCCATTTGGTGGTGCTGACTTCTCTTAGCTTTTGCTTGTCTGTAAAGTTTTAATTTCTCCATCAAGTCTGAATGAGATCCTTGCTGGTTAGAGTAATCTTGGTTGTAGGTTTTTCCCTTTCATTGCTTTAAATATGTCCTGCCACTCCCTTCTGGCTTGCAGAGTTTCTGCTGAAATATCAGCTGTTAACCTTATAGGGATTCCCTTGTATATTATTTTTTGCTTTTCCCTTGCTGCTTTTAATATTTTTTGTGTGTGTTTAATTTTTGATAGTTTGATTAATATGTGTCTTGGCGTGTTTCTCATGAAAGATTTTTTTTGTGTGTGTGTGTGTGGTACGCGGGCCTCTCACTGTTGTGACCTCTCCCGTTGCAGAGCACAGTCTCCAGACACGCAGGCTCAGCGGCCATGGCTCATGGGCCCAGCTGCTCCATGGCACGTGGGATCTTCCCAGACTGGGGCACGACCCCATGTCCCCTGCATCGGCAGGCGGACTCTCAACCACTGCACCACCAGGGAAGCCCCTCAGGAAAGATTTTTACAATTGTCTTTTGAGCTAGTACTCTATGGTATTATGAAATTCCAATTAATTACCAAATGCTCAAACCCTCAGCAGTTAGAATGATATGGGGTGAGTGGTTTGGGTTAATTAAACAAAAAATAGTTGGATTCAAGTTTTATAGGTCTTATGTTGACTCTAATTTGGATGCATCCATTTTACTGTAGAAGAATTTGAAACCTGTTTCCTAAGTCCTGACTCCAACATTAACCCCCATTGTCTTTGAAAATAGCCTCTTTCCATTTTCCATCTTGTGTGATAGAGTGAGCGGTGAGGACAGCAAGCCAGAACTGCAGTGACCCCTTCCAACTCTAGCATTACAAATATTTGGTTAATGAAAATCAGAAGTGGAGTTTCACATTTCTAAAAGCACAATGCCATTTGATTATTTAATACATATTTAGTAGTCACCTTGAGGAGAGTAGAGAGAACAGGAATAGCTTTATTTTTAGTTCCTCTCCAAGTTGACCTCTCTTCAGATTTATATACACACTTTTCTTTAGATTAGCACTGCCAACAGAACTTTCAGTGAGAAGGAAGTGCTCCTTGTTTGTGTTGTCCAGTATGGTAGCCCTTAGCCATATGTGTTATTAAGCACTTGCAATGTGGATAGTGAGACTGAGAAACCTAATTTTTCATTTTATTTAATTCTAAGTAATTTATATTTAAATAGTCACATGTGTCTAGTGGCTACTCTAGTGGACAGCATGGTTCTAGAATCTCTTTCTTTCATTAAAGATAATTCTTTTTTTTCTCTTACCTCTCTCTCTGTTCCTTCTTAGTCTTCTTGAAGGGCTCCCCTTATCTGCTTGATGTTCATAAATGGTGTTTCTAAAAATCATATCCCTGGCTGCCTTTGATTCTCACTATTTCCCTCTAGCTCTTCCCTACAGGGCAACTTTTCTACGTTTAGGTTTCAGTTTAAATGTTACTGTCTGATCACTCCGTCCAAACTAAGTCCCCCCCCCCATTATTTTCTATCACAACCCTTGTATCTCTTCTTCATTATACTTATTTTACAATGAAATTATATATATATATATTTTTTTGTTTTGTTTTGTTGTTGCTTGTCTTCCACTAGAATGTAATCTTGTGCCCCTAGCACCTAGCATAGTGCCTGACACATATTAAGGACTTGATATTGGTTTAATAAATTAGTAAATGGGTGGTCTTATCCTTTCCCTTATTGATGATTCACTAATCCATATCTCCAGACCAGATTGCAGTCTCTACTCCAAATTTTTATTTCACTGCCTAAGAATGAACTCATTATCTTCCCTAGACTTTTTTTTTTAATTCCTTATCATGGTTAATGCTATCTGCCCAATTTTGCAATCAGAAACTTCTGCATTGCCTCTCTGCTGCTCATGTAGCACTTCTAATCATGTAACAGATGCAGTCAGTTTTACTTCAGAAATGTCTCTCAAATCATCCTAGCATTGTTGCTTTGGTTTAGGCCTGCAGAGTTGCACACTTGAACCTGCCAGGAATTCCTAACTAGGCTCCTCCTGACGGTCACTCACCCCTGCACTTTCTCGTTCATATGGCTTTCAGAGAAATTTTCTTAAAAAACATATAATCATTCCATCCCCCTTCTTTTTAAAGCTCCCATTACTTCTTCATTACCTAAGGGATAAGATCCTCCTTAGCTTTTTTTGCACGTGAGGCCTTCATGATTTGGGTTCTGTGGATTCTTTCACCCTCAACCCTTGGCACATTAATTATGGCCCATACCTTCCTATCACACAGAACTTCCTGTGTGCCTGATGGCCAGGTCCTTCTTCAGGCCTTTTTCAAATGTTCTTCCTCTGTTTGGAATACCCATCTCCAGCTGAATGGCTTATCCTTCAACAATTCTCCCAGACAAACTTATCCATCTTCTGGGTAGTTTTCCCAAAGCATTTTGTTTTGGGGGCATTACAGCATTCATCACTTAAAAACATATATGATTTGTCTGACTCTTCCACCAAGTAGAAATTCTTTAAGCACAAGAAGTATTTCTTGTTCAACTTCTTGAAGAATGATTTATTTCTCTGCCGTGGTTAAGAGACTGGCTTTGGCTTCAGACACACACCTACGTTTGAAACCCGGATTTCCACTTATTAACTATGAGATCTGTCAATTCACTTCATCTTGCTGAGCCTCGGTTTTCTTATCCTTAAAATGGGAATAGTGTGGTATTTAAACCACGTAGCTTTTTAAAGTATTAAATGAGATCAAATGGGATAATGAATGTAAATGCCTGGACCATACTAATAAATAAGTTGCTGGTAGCTCTTTTCACTCATCAAATATTTATTGAGCACACACTATTTTCAGAGTACTGTGGTATAGTTGAAAACTATTATCATATAGACCTGGTCCTCAGAGAATTTATAATCTAGTGGAGGAAATATGACAAATACATAAAACTATACTTTGATACAAAATACAGTAGGTAATAACAGATACATAAAAAGTGCTATGAAGTTCTAGAATGGAGAAAAATAATTTCTGGATGTGGTCTAGGGAAGGTTTGATGAAGAACATTCCATTTAAATTATACATAAAAATATGGCTAGAATCACATCACTCAGCATGATAGGTGCTGGGCAGGGGCAGATGCAGGTTTTGTGGGGTCTGATGGTTTTACAATTTGGTCCCTTTTTAAAAAAAAGAATATAAAATCACGTGTATATGTTATACACCTTGAGTTTCTTATTCACCCAGAGTGCTAGTACCTGACATCTAAAAAGTGCTTAATAAAGAAGAGCTCCCTTTCTCCTGGCTTCTGTGTGCCCAATACCCAGCAAAGTGCATGGCACAAGGTATAGGATCTTGAAGTGTCCCATGTAATTGAGGGGCCCTAGAGTTTCAAGGCAAATTCACTTCTGGTGTCATGCTTGTTGCTGGGAATATAATTATGAACAAAACTTAGCTCCTGACTTCATGGAGCTCTCATCTTAGTGGGACAGGAAGTATGTAGAAATAATTAATTATAATAATATTCATACATTCACAAACACTTGGGATAAGTTTTATAACTGGTAGGAGAGCACTGATCTGATACAGAGATGTGGGGATTAGGAGGATGTTTAGTGCATAAGGAAAAGCATGAATGAGGGAAGTGAGAGAATATGTGGTTTTTGGAGAAAAGCAAGTATTCTTGCTTGACAGGAATATAGGGTCCTAGTAGGGCTGCAGTGGAGACCTGGAAGCAGAGGACAGACCTGGAAGATGTTCTTTGATAGGTAAAGAGACTCAATTCTCAGTTCTCAGGAGAGCAGGGCAGAGTATTTGCATATACTTCCATTCATGTAACAAAAACTTACCCAGCAGCCACTGGGCCTTGGATGTACAAAGCTATGCAAGACACAATCTCTGTCCCTGAGAGGTTTACACTCTGTGTTATGGGTTGAATATGTCCCCCCCAAAAGATATGCTGAAGTCCTAACTGTCAGTACCTCAGAATGTGACATTATTCGGAAAGAGGGTCATTGTGGATGTATTGGTTAGATTAAGATTATGTTAATACTGGAGTAGGGTAGGTCCGTTCTCCAGCCTGACTCGTCTTCTGAGAAGTAAACAGCCATGTGAAGACACAGAGACACACAGGAAGAATGTCATTTAAAGGTGAAGGAAGAGAGGAGAGTTGTGTGTGAACTGCAAGCCAAGGAATGCCCCAGATTGCCAGTTAACTACCAGGAACTAGGAAGAATTCCCATACAGGTTTCAGAGGGAACATGGCTCTGCCACCACCTTAGTTTCAGGCTTCTAGCCTCCAGTATTGTGAGACAATACATTTCTGTTGTTTTAAGCCACCCAATCTGAAGATCGGGAAGATCCCCCTCTTTCTTCATGACTGTTTGAATATTTGCTCTCCTTAGCTCTGTCTGACACTAGCTCTTGTAGGATTCCATTGCATCAGACTCATACGGACTATCCTAATCTTCCTACTTTCTCTCTTTATCCACTTAACGAGTATCTGCTGAGCGTCCACTATACTTCAGGAAGGCTCTTCTGGGGCTAGGGCTACAACCATAAAGCAGACAGATTCTACCTCCCGGGAGTTTACAATCTAGTGGTAGATCAGAAGGGTAAACTGGCAGTTATAAATCAGTAAGCTAAGATTGTAATCTTCTACAGTGATGATAATTTCCTTGTATGTTTGTGTTTTCCACCTGACTCTGAGATTCTTGAGTGTCATAGTCACTTTGTGATTCAGTGTCTGGCATCTAAAAAGTGCAGGCTCTCTTTTCTCTGCTCGTGTCCCCAATATCTGGTAAAATACCTGGCACAAAGAACACGCTCAATGAATGGCTATGGAGTAAAAATCTAGCAGACACCCATGTCTCCATGTGAATAAGTTGATCCTGAGAGCTGGTAGCGATAAAAGGCAGATTGCAACACTGGGAACAAAAAACAAAGGGAGGGTGGCTGAGGGATGAGAGGATTTGGTCTAGGAGGAGTGGAGATGAGGCACCCAAAACACACCACATGTCCATTTGCTGAATTTGATTTCTGTTCTATGGAGGCTAACCTAGGAGTCTTCCTAGGTTATGTGTAAGAAATTCTAGTTGTCAGACAAGAAATGGCTTCATGGGTGTGTCACAGGGTAAGCCCAATAGAGGGCAAGATGCTTTCTGGTATTTTACATCTCTTCCCACCATCTTTCCCCTAAAATAAGCCCTGTTTCCCCATTATCATTCCTTCTACAGGCGAAAGAAGTCCTACTCAAACAAACAAAAACAACAGCCATGTAAAAGCTCTAAGAATTTGTCTCTTTCATCTTGGTACATCTACATCTACAGTAGGGTATTATAGGAGCTTAACTCACAAACCCTGTGTATGACTCACTATGGTGCCACACTGTAGCTCAATTTGATGTGGGTTTCCTGGTGTTTGGATGTGTCACTTAAGCCATAATCCTTACCGCTTAGTGCTAAAGTCATATATTTCTAGAAGAGCCAATGTACCTCATCTAAGTCTTAGGTGGAGGATAAAAGCAGATAAGACATGAGAAAGGGAAAAAAGAATAACCACAGGAATGAAGACTCTTGTTCATCCTCATCCTTCTCTGGAAAGAGAGGAGTCCTTGGCTAGGATATTAGGAGCTGAATTTTGATCTTAACTTTGGTGTGGCCTTGAAAAAAATCTTCTGCCTGTCTCTGGCCTCAGAATAGTTTCTCCATATAGAAAGTAGATGATCGGACATGACAATATTTTAGATATCGAATTCTCATATTAGCCCCCTTTTTTGCAAATTATGGATGGAAACTAAATAAGTTAAAATTAGGAGAATATTACAAGGCAGCTCCTCACAGAGATGTGTGTTTTCTTGACAGGCAAGCCCAGGTAATCATAATGATATCTCCTTCTGCAAAAATCACATGTATTATTAAATACAAGGCTTGACCTTTGATAGCTGTGGCTCTATTCCATGCCAAAGATGAAAGGTGTTGATGTAGCTTTTAGTGTTTCCTTGTGGCCCAATCATCATTTGTTAGCATATGTACATATCTATACGTAGAGATACATAGAGAGATAGATATATACATATAGTGATCTGGCACTCCTATAGTTTTGTAAACTGTAGCACTCTCAACCCACTTAAATATTCCAGGAATTGTACAACAGGATTGGTAAGAGGGTATAAAACTACTACCATCAACCCTGGTCTTTTTGATTACTGAACATAATACAAATTTATTTTTTGGTTAGTGAGAAGAGCTTTAGTTTTTTTTTTTTTTTTTTTCGGTACGTGGGCCTCTCACTGTTGTGGCCTCTCCCGTTGTGGAGCACAGGCTCCAGACACGCAGCCTCAGTGGCCATGGCTCACATCCCGGACCGGGGCGTGAACCCACATCCCCTGCATCAGCAGGTGGACTCTCAACCACTGTGCCACCAGGGAAGCCCGAGCTTTAGTTTTAATTATAATCACCAGTGTTTATTAAGAGCTATGGATATTTAATCCTTATACTGTCCTTATAGGTTAGGTATTATTTTTCTCATTTAAAGATAAGAAAAGAAAGGTTAGGGTTCTTGTTCAAGGTTGACCAGTTAAAAGTGGTAGCAGCAGCATTCATACTCCTAATTGCCTATAGAAGCCTTTGCTGATTCCACTACCTTATACCTTGTATGATCAATTGGCTTATCTCCTCTAGTAAAAAAAAAAAAAAAAAAAAGACTGGAAGTGGAGAAAATCAGTCACTCAGGGAAAGTGAATCCCTGATTCCTTAGGTCATAATAGGAGAAGGAACTTTAACAAATCATAATTTGTTAAACATAGTCCATGCTTGGGAGATCGCTTCATAACTACACGATAGGATAAAGCCTAGGAGCCACCCTTAGGAGTTCTGCACCTAAAGTGGGGAGAAACTCCTGTACACAAAACAAGATAGAAACTACAAGCATTAAGTTGTGTGATAGAAATTTAATCTGTTATTTTGGCAATTAGAAAGGCTCCTAGGGATACATATGTACAAGTTTCTTATAAACCCTTTTAATATAATGGTAATCAATGGAGACCCAGGGGTATGGAAAGAGCATCTGTGTGTGCATGTATGTGAGCTAGCACACAGTTGCATGGGCTCTGGACTTATTCTGTCATGTGTAAAATAAGGAGGTGATCTGAGGTGACACTTTACCCAAAAATATCCTTTTCACATCTGCGACTCTTTCTGAAAGTCTGCCATTGCATTTCTTTGGGTCTAGAAGGGCGTTTGAACCCTTGGTGTCATTTTCTAAATGGGCATACTCTCTCTTCTTCCTTTGCTTCTCTACTGTGTGCTGTGTTCTGTCTTCCACACTCTTGACTATATCTCCCCAAGGGCACATGAGAGGTGCACAGGAAATGTCTGTTAAATGAACAATGAATGGAGGTTTCATTTGCTTGTTAATGGATTCCTGGTATGGAGGAAGAGGGATGAGGTTCTAGCACATCAGAAAGAAAAGGAGCAGATGAAATATAGGGAGAGAGGAGAGAGAGAGCTAATTCCTACTGTGAACCTACTGTGCTAGGATATTTACATATTTTTAAAAACTAAATTCTCAAAACAATCTTATGAAGTAGATATTAATCCCTTCTCTATAGATTAAAGAAACAGAGAAGTTTCATTAACAGCTCAAGGTGATGCAGCTAGTAAGAGCCAGTTTTTAAATGAAGGTAGAGATAAATCAAAAGGCTGTGTTCTTTAAATTATACCAGGCTGCTCTACTGAGGAGAGGGACTTGAGGACAAGCAAGAATTTCAGAGGTGCAGGAAAAGCACCGTAAGGGAAGAGTTGTTTACATATTTTAATATTATGCAACGTTGATATTGAAATGCAATTTTCCCATTAATGTGCATAGTTAATGCTCCACCACAGGAGAATTCTCTATTTGCAAAAATTGAATAGGCTGTGAAAAGCACGGCTTTATTCTACATTTCTATGTAGCTTTTATAGACCTGGAGAAGGGAAAATTCCCAACTCTTGATACCAGCCCACGTGAGCATGAAAATTCCTCAGTCTGAAGAGGGTGCTCTCTTCCCTTTGGGTTTGGTTGTCACTTAATAAAAATCACTGAACCCACATCTGAATAGTGCTACTAGTTTCCTCCAAATTAGCTGTGTTTTCTTTTATCCTGAAATTACATAGATGTAAGCTCAGTGAATTTTTGCAGTTTTCAACATTCTGTCACTCTCACTAGACTGTGTGCCCCTCAAAGGCAGGAATTGGGCCTTTGTCTTCTTGATTTTCTCAAATGCCTCACTAGAGTGTCTGGCATATACTGGGCACCCAGAAAACACTAGTTGAATGAAAGAATGAATGAGAGATTCATCAGTCAGATCACTGATTGAATGAATGGATGGATAGTGCTTGTCTCCTATACAAGTCTTCTTGAGCAGTCTAATTTTTCCATGTAACAAGCAGGAACCTTTAACTAACTGTGATCCATCAGTCAAAGATTGCTGACCCACATTTTACAAGCGTACTTCAGTGGAGTAAACATTTACCAGGACTGGAAATCGGAGAGATTAAGTAAAGCAGAGAGATTAAATAAAGGATAAAGACTACTGACTGTTTTTCTGTAATAGAGGGACATCTGGCTTATGGCATAGGATATGGATGTGCTCTGTCTTTAAACTCTTTTGTAATTGGCCAGGAGAAGGAAGTAAACAGAAATCCTAATGAAATTTGAGGGTGTCTGAGGGATTAGCAATACATGCAGAGAAAAACACCAGATTCAGTTTGGATATATAAAGATGGATGTTTCAAGAGGAGTAATCTAATGAAGGCTGACAAATGATACTCAAAGGAATCCTCTTCATTTCCTGCTCTCCACAGCCATCCCGCCTCCCGGGTCATAGGCGGGCAAGGTAAAAATATAACGAAAATCATTCTTTATAAGTGGTTCAGGTCAAGGTCACATGTGATGTCCAGTAAATATTCATCAGATGAGAATGAGGCTGTTTCTACTCATGCGATGGATGAACAGCCGTAAACCCTCTGACCATGACTTCTGATTAGACACGTGTTTGTGAAGGACCTGCTCTGTCCACCAGACTAAAAGATGTGGTTGTATGTCTTTGACATTTCTGTTAAGACAAGATGGTCTGATGGTGAGAGTGTGGGGCTGGGAGATAGGCATATGGGTTAGAGTCAAGGCTTTTCCCCTTCACAGATACACCACCTTGAAAAAGCCACTTACCTTCTGACACATCTGTAAACAGGATAAGTGATTCTTACTCAGCCTCCCTTTAAATAAATTTGTTATTGGGGCCAAATGGAGTGATGTCCTTGAGATGCCTTTGTAAATTGCATTGCACTATACAAACATAAGCCTAGTACCTTCAGGGTGAACAGCAAAAGAGAAGAATAAAAGGAAAAAGAAAGAAATGAATGGAGAATAAAAAGTAAAAGAAGAGGAGGAGGAGAAAGTTTCTAGGGAAAAGGGAGGGGAGAGGGAGAAAAGACAGAAAATAGGGGCCAGGAAAGAGAGTGGGAGAGTTAGGAGAGCAGCATGCAGCAGCGAGGAAGGACCGCTACATTCTGGCACACAGATAAACAAGCAAACAAATCCATCAAGCAAACAAGAAAACAACGGAACAGCAGAACGGCTCAGAGATGGAATTTAGAGAATTATATCTTTGCACAGATACACACTTCTGATAAGCACTGGAAGTCTCCATCAAATGGCCTCTCTGGAGGAGACAGTCAACCATGAGTCAGCCTCCTTATTATAAATTTCTAAATAGCAAGCTCTACTGAATTCATGTTCTAGTCTGTGCTCAGCTCAGAAATACACTCAGACACATTCTTAATCATTGCCTGTGCAGCCGTTGATGATAGCCCTTTCTTTCTCTTTGCCTAGTTAATGCCTACTCATTGTTCGGAGGCTTCCAAGACCTCCCTGACCTTCCTGAGGAGGTCAGATCCCCTATTCCAGACACTCAGAGCAGCACAGGTCACTTTTTCATAGCACTTGGCCCACGTATAGGTTTGCATTTGTTTGTGCAATTATTTGATTAATGTCTGCTTCTTCCCACCAGACTGAGGGCCAGAGTTAGTGTCTGCATGGCTCATCATTACAATCCCAATTGAATTTATTGATTGGTTATAACTGACTCAAGTCAGCAAGGACAGCCTTAATACTGGAAAGATGCTAAAAAAAAGGACAGTATTCAAAGAGGGATAATAGTGCAAATATAAAGAGCAGGTTGGAGCCAGAACAACAATTAGGAGTCTTGTGATTGATATAACTTTCTGACAGTTTGGGCAGCTAAATCCTGTCATGGAATAATGTTTCCTGTATTCATTTTTACTGGTCTAACAAACGTACAACTGGGTGTTTTCTTGATTCCTCCTTGGTTCATTCAGTGTATTAACTAGCTTTCCAGTGCCATATCAGTCAGTGTCATGGGTGATATTATTATTAGCATTAATTATTATGAGTACTGATTAAGAGCAGCGATTTTCTAGTTGAATGTTCTGCAGCACACGCTTTCAAATGTTTAATTATATAATAACGAGGAGGAAGTTTATTTACCATTTACTTTGAGTCCTTTATAAAACCAATTTATTAAAAATAAAAAGCTTTCCAAGGAATATATGCAGGGTTAAGTAATCATGTTGGCATTGAACTATGCACAGAAAATAAGGACTATTTATAGAAAACCCCTAAACCAAACTCCCCAGTGGACTCTGTGGCATCCCTCTAAGATAAATTCCAGCTGCTTGGCATTGAGCAGCCTCCGTGTGCAAGGCCACTGAACAGGACAGCCCAGCCGCTCTGCATAACCGGACTCCTAATCTGGCACTTCCAGGTTTCTTCCTAGTTCTGCAGGGTAAAACATATGCCAACAGCGGGGAAATATTATTCCTCCATTTCTTCTAATTCAGCACGTTTCACGCTAGCGAAATCACGTTAGGTGGTCATTCTACTTTTGTTAATGTTCTTATATGAAACTGGATTTTTGACAATGACTAAAAACTTCCAAAACCCCGGAAATCATATTGAGCTCCACATCGTATTTCAGTGTCTTACTTAGGCCTCCAAATTGGCCAACTTGGAATAACAAAACACATGTAATTCTGAGGAGGCGAGAGAGGGCGGTGACTTAGAAATGTGGGTTTCAGTCTCAATTCTGCCTCTTACTGGCTGTGACCTTGGGCACCACCCTTAACTTCTCTAAGCCTCAGTGTCCCCATCCATAAAGTAGGTTAGTATTCTCATACATGATGATAATAATTGTCATTGGAATCAAATGAGATCCACATAAAGCACTTACAACATATCAGCTAGTATTAAATATGTAGTATTTAATGTTATATTTTTAGCATTTGAATATAGAAAATATCCTTTTTGAACTTTACTGTGTTTCTGAACTGCCTGCTTTTATGATGGAGTGTTCTACATTCCTTATTTTACATCTTTCCTGTTTTCATGGTTTTAAGGAAGGCTTTCCTTAGTGGAATAATGATGACAATGGTTAATGTTTATAAAAGTCTTTACCTGGGAAAATATAAATCTAGATTCTCAATGTCATCTTCGAAAATCTTTTTTGATATTTTACTCAAAATTCCAAATTTGGAACCTTCTGTCTGTCCTATGTGAAGAATTGGACTTTTTTTTTTTTTGAAACACGGTTGTTATTTCAACAGCAGTTGGCGATAGAAATCCAAGCCCTGTGAGAGAATTAGAATCCCATGTACTGGTAGCCCTTAAATATTTCCCAGTTCTCTGCAGCCTCAGCATTTTTTCAACACTGATAAATTTTTGGCAATCCTTAAAGTTTGCTGTGGTGACACCTTTTATATTTCAGCTCTACACATGTAAGGAAGAAAGATTATAAGGCCTAGGAAAGGATGTCTTTTGGAGTATAAAATGGAAAAAAGAAGCAGTAGGCCAGTAGAAACGGGGCTAAGAAAAATGAGCTGACAGCTCAACTAGGAGCAGAGGTGGAAACTGCAGGGACACGAGGAGAAATGAAAAGAAAACACGTGATTGTGAATTGGGGGAAACAGAGATGATCGGGGTTACCCGCTGCTCTGATTAATTCCTAATAAATCCCCTGAGGTTTAAGCTCCGAAGTTCACTCTCCCCTTCTGGGATGGAAGGAGGGGGCCATAAACTTTCTTAGTCCTTTCACGCAGCTAAGGTCCTTCTGCAGGTGACCTGGAGGCAAAAGTAAAGGTGGGAATCTCACCCAAGAAGATGGTCTGTCTTTATTGGACTATAAATCAGAAGAAAAAAAAATTTTTTTTTTTTGGTGGAAGGAGTTTGATTTCTTTCAGGCACTTATAAAAATCAACTAGCTGTTTGTCTCTTTAATTTTCCTATATTCTCCCTAAATAAACTCTTCAGCGGGCCGGAGGGCAAAATAAAGGAGGTAACAACTATATATATTTTTGTATATTCTAAAAATATACAGGGCTTCCCTGGTGGCGCAGTGGTTGAGAGTCCGCCTGCCGATGCAGGGGACCACGGGTTCGTGCCCTGGTCCGGGAGGGGCTGGGCCCGTGAGCCATGGCCGCTGAGCCTGCGCGTCCCGAGCCTGTGCTCCGCAATGGGAGAGGCCACAACAGTGAGAGGCCTGCGTACCGCAAAA